>NC_090372.1:177399414-177699414 GCF_036365525.1 Heterodontus francisci | reverse complement strand
AAATTTGGAGGTCATGAGTGTGTAAGGTGGATAGCTAAGATTAATTTCTCTCCCATGGTATAAACATAAAGTAAACTGGGTGATGAATTTATTCTTGATATTCTACTCATAATAATTGCCATCTACAGTATTGTCTGCTGAAGTATATTTCTTGTCCCATTATGAAGCAGTATTTGATCAAGGAAAATTGAGTCTGTAGTGCAGATAAAAGGATCTTTACTCACATTCCTGCTGCAGCTATTACTTTCAATTAAATACCTGCCAAATGACTGTTAGTGCTCCAGCTTCTGTAAGCTGAGGCCAAACTCCTAAACAACTACTTTGGATAAAACAGATGTTGAAGATCCTTAAATGACTATGAAAAATTAAAAAGAAATGTTGGTGTATGTAGTTTACGCTGGATACTGCATCTTGAATCTAATGAGGATCAACTGTTCTCTTCTAACATAAGAAATAGGAGCAGGAGTAGGCCATTCAGCCCCTCAAGCCTGCCCCGTCATTCAATAAGATCATGGCTGATCTGTCCCAGTCCTCAACTTCTCTTTCGGGCCTGCCCTGCCTAAGCCTCGACTCCCCTTCCAGTTAAGTTTTTTTTTATTTACACACTTGCAACTATTTATACCTAAATTCATCTGGTATACTGTAAATTGGTGTTCTAATGCCACATAATTTCACCTGATTCTAGAAATTATAGCCAGGTGTCTGTTCCTGTTTTCTTCAAAAATAGAGTTTTGAAATAAAATCAATATATGTAGTTGCTACCATTAGAATAACTTAATAAACTAAAAGACTACTACCGTGCATTATGTCAACTCAACCGGATGGAGTTTGAGTGTGCTGTGTGCCTGTTTTTTATTGACACTCTAAAGTTTTATAGTATTAGTTTGGCAGAGAGATATGTATTTCTTTTTGTTTTGCTGCTAATTTGAGGGATATTTACTTTAGGTGGACTATTAGTAAGTATGGTTGCATAGTGGTTATGTCAAGAGACGAGTAATCCAGTGGATTGGACTAATGATGATCATGAAGCTTGCAGATTGATGTAAAGACCCATCTGGTTCAGCACTGTCCTTTCAGGAGGGAAATCTGCAGTCCTTACTTAGTCTGGCCTACATGTGACTCCAGATCCACAGCAGTGTAGTTGACTCTGAACTGCCCTCTGAAATGGCCGGGCCAGCACTCAGTTGTATAATAGTCCAATAATAAAAAAAAAAATGGACGGACCACTTGACATCGACCTAGGCACCGGGTATTAAAAAGATCAGTGATTCTTGACGACGCATGCGCAAACGTGCTCCTGCTCTCTGCGCGTATGTGGCGTTCCATCTTGCCAGCTTTGGTTGGCGCATGCGCAGATGACGTCATTGCGGGGGGTGGGGGGTGTGGAAGTGGGGAAAGAGCGGCCGAAGACCTTGGTGGCGGCAGGTGCGGGTGCGCTCTCCTCCTCCCGCCCCCCCCATCCGCTCTCTTCTCCTGCCCGTGCTCTCCGCCATTGAGTGCTGCCATGGGTTTACGTTGCCTTTGTGTGATTATTTGAGCAGCGCCATCTTTAGTCCTGGCAGCTGCCTGAACATCAAAGACTGTGACATTTTAGTGGAACAGGCTATGGTTAACAGTGAGGTTGAGTGTTTTGGGTTACAGGAAGATGTAGACGGGATGGTCAAATGGGCAGAAAAGTGGCAGATGGAATTTAACCCTGAGAAGTGTGAGGTGATACACTTTGGAAGGAGTAATGTGACACGGAATTATTTAATGTATGGCCTGACACTGGGAAGTTCCGAGGAACAAAGGGACCTTGGCGTGTTTGTCCATAGATCTCTGAAGGCAGAAGGGCAGGTTAATAGGGTGGTGAAAAAGGCATATGGGACACTTGGCTTTATCAATCGAGGCATAGATTACAAAAGCAGGGAGGTCATGTTGGAGTTGTATAGAACTTTGGTAAGGCCACAGCTGGAGTACTGTGTGCAATTCTGGTCGCCAAGTTATAGGAAGGATGTGATTGCACTGGAGGGGGTGCAGAGGCGTTTCACCAGGATGTTGCCTGGGATGGAACATTTAAGCTATGAAGAGAGGTTGGATAGGCTTGGGTTGTTTTCGCTGGAGCAGAGAAGACTGAGGGGTGACCTGATCGAGGTGTACAAGATTATGAGGGGCGTGGATAGGGAGCAACTGTTCCCCTTAGTTGAAGGGTCAGTTATGAGGGGTCACAAGTTTAAGGTGAGGGGCAGGAGATTTAAGGGGGATTTTTGAGGAAGACCTTTTTAACCCAGAGGGTGGTGACGGTCTGGAATGCACTGTCTGGGAGGGTGGTAGAAGCAGGTTGCCTCACATCCTTTAAAAAGTACCTGGATGAACACTTGGCACGTCATAACATTCAAGGCTATGGGCCAAGTACTGGGAAATGGGATTAGGTAGACAAATCAGGTGTCTTTAATGCATCCGTGCAGACTCGATGGGCCGAAGGGCCTCTTCTGCACTGTATTATTCTGTGATTCTGTGATTTGCGCATGTGCCAGTGCAGCGCCGCCTAGTGGTTGCATTGTCAGCAAACTCAGACGAAAAAGATAGACAGGCAGTGAGGAATAGAAGACTGGAGCTTAGTCTTTGTACACTTAAAAGCCTTTATTTAAAGGGACACACATTACATATTGTGCATCTTCAACCAACAACCACACTTTCAGCCTCCTACTTTGTAGATGAGCACAGGTGAGTCCCCAATTAATGCCCAGCACCTGAAAACAATTAATGTCAATTGATATACAATTAACGCCAGACATGATAAAAGCACACCCAGCTCAGTAAATCCTGCAAAGCTCTCTTCATTAATGCCTGGGAACTTGTGCCAAAATTTGGAGCTGTCTCACATACTAGCAACAGCTAACAAGAAACAACAGCCTGACAGTCATATTCACAGAATCAACATCCCAGACTCCTCCATCACCAGCACTGGGTATGTCCTGCCCACTGTCAGGGCAGCCATATCAGAGATGGTGGCACAGTGGTACACATTCAGTAGGGAGTGGCCTGGTTCCTCAACATTGACTCCGGACCCCATAAATACTCATGACATCAGGTCCAACATCCTGCTGATTGCCCACTACTGCCCTCCCTCAGCTGATGACACCTCCATGCAGAACACCACTTCAAAAATGCACTGAGGATAGAAAGGGCATAGAAAGTACTTTGTGGGAAGGACTTCAATGCCAGTCACCAAGATTGGCTCGGTAGTACCACTACTGACCGAGCTGGTGAAGTTCTGAAGGACATAGTTGCCACACTAGGCCTGCAGCAGGTGGTGAGAGAACCAACATTAGGGTGAAAACTACTTCTCATCCTCAGCAATCCACCTATTGCAGATGCATCTGTCCATGGCAGTATTGGTAGGAGTAACCACTGGAATCATTGTGGCGGCAAAGTCCTGTCTTCACACTGAGGACATTCTCCATTGTAGTGTTTGGCACAGCCACCATACTAAATGGGATAGATTCAAACCAGGTATAGCAGCTCAAAACTGGGCATCCATAAGGCACTGTGGGCTGTCAGCAGCAGCATAATTGTATTCAACCACAATCTGTAACCTCCTGGCCTGGCATATCCCTCACTCTACCTTTACCATCAAGCCAGGGGTATCAACCCTGATTCAATGAAGAGAATACCAGGAGCACCACTAGGCATAACTAAAAATGAGGTGCCAACCTGGTGAAGCTACAACACAGGACGCATGCGTGATAAACAGTGGAAGCAACATCTTCTAGACAGAACTAAGTGATCCCAATGCACCAAGGCTCCTTCGACAGCACCTTCCAAACCCGTGACCTCTACCAACTAGAAGGACAAGGGCAGCAAATGTATGGGAACACCACCACCTGCAAGTTCCCGTCCAAGTCACACACCATCCTGACTTGGAACTATATCGCTGTTCCTTCACTGTCGCTGGGTCAAAATCCTGGAACTCCCTTCCTAACAGCACTGTGTATATACCTACCACAAATGGATTGCAGCAGTTCAAGAAGGAAGCTCATCACCACCTTCTCAAGGGCAATTTGGGATGGGCAATAAATGCTGGCCTAGCCAGCGAGGCCCACGTCCCTGAATGAATAAAAAAAAAAGTATCAGAACAAAGCTCTCCAGTTCTGCCACATCCAGTTGTGAATGGTGGTGGACAATTAAAGAACAGGAGAAGTTGGCTTCTTGAAGATCCCCACCCTCAATGATGCTGGAACCCATCAGGTGAGTGCAAAAGACAAGGTCACTTTTCTCCAGACCTCATTACAACCTTGGTCCAAGCATGGACAAAAAAGTTGAATTCCAGAGTTGAGATGAGAGTGACTGCTCTTGACTGAGTGTGGAATCAAGGAGCCCTAGTAAGACCGAAGTAAATGGGAATTAGGAGAAACATCTCTACTGGCTGAGTCATACCTAGCACAAAGGAATATGGTTGTGGTTGTGGGAAGCCAATCATCTCAGCTCCAGGACATCGCTGCAAGAGTTCCTCAGTGTAGTGTCCTAGGCCCAAACATCATCAGTTGCTTTATCAAAAACCTTCCCTCCAACATAAGGTTAAAAGTGTGGATGTTTGCTGATGATTACCCAGTGTTCAGTTTCATTTGAAGTCCTCAGATAATGAAGCAGTCTGTGGTCGCATGCATCAAGACTTCGATATCATTCAGGCTTGGGCTGAGGAGTGGTAAGTAACATTTGTGCCAGACAATGACCATCTCCAACTAAAGAGTCTAACCACCTCCCCTTCACATTCAGTGGCATTACCATCACAGAATCTTCCACCATTAGCATGCTGGGGTTTCACCTTTGACCAGACACTTGACTGTTCCATCCAGATTAAATACTGTGGTTACAAGAGCAGGTCAGAGGCTGGGTGTTTTGTGGTCTTTCCACCATCTACAAGCCACACATCAGGAGTGTGATGGAACACTCCCCACTTGCCTGGATCAGTGCAGCTCCAACAACACCGAAGGAACTGGACGCAATCCAAGGCAAGGCAGCTGCTTGGATTGGCACCCAACCACCACCTTCAACATTCACTTTCACCTCCATTGGTGCACCGTGGCTGCAGTATGTACTAGTACTAGATGCAGTGCAGCATCTCGCCAAGGATCCTTCAACAGCACTTGCCAAACCTGCGATTTCTATTGCCTAGAAGGACAAGGGCATCATACACATGGACATTCCACTATCTGCAAGTTCTTCTCCAAGACACATTCCATCCTGACTTGGAAATATATCACAGTTCTTTTATTGTTACTGGGTCAAAATCCTGGAACTCCCTACCTAACAGCACTGTGCAAGTACCTACACCATACCTACTGTAGAGGTTTCAAGAAGGTGGATCACCACCACCTTCCCAAGAGCAATTCGGGATGGGCAATAAATGCCAGTGAAGCCCACATCCCATGAACGAATAATAAAAAAATTATATACTTGCTTGCTCAAACTTTAGTAAATGTGTGTGTTGTGGTTCTGATTACATTTTACAAAACCAGTTAAAATCTAATCAAAGATTGCATGAAACAACTTTTCTTTTACCTTGCACTTCAAATTCATTTGTTCAGAACCATGTGGAAACATCTAACATTTTAACAATGAGCAAATGGAGATACCATGCCTTTTTAAAATCATAAACCGTGCTTTATAACTTACGCAGACCTTGCCTAATAGCTATTAGGGATATGACAAGAATGGTGATATTAAATTTCTCTAGACCAACAGTAAATTTTTCCATACTGATGTCAAAGATGTTGAACATCTGGAACCTGTCGCGCGAATGCATGGCTCACTGCAGGAACATTTTTATCAATTTTTAGTTATTCTCTTGTTAACGACTAAAATTTTTCCATATAGTGCTTCAGATCAAATAAAGACTTCAGTTAAATCTTCAGTTTTTAAAAAAAATGGAAGTTAAACTTTGGGAAGGCACTGTTAAAATTTATTTTTTAATGTTAGTAGCACATGGGGATTCAACGCATAGTTTTTCTGCCTTTAAGTGGAGCTTGGAATGCGTAGTAAAAATTGTTTGCAGTACCTGAAATAAAAATCACTTGACAGTTTTATTTTCAAACCATATTTGTGCCTTTATTGCACACAATAACTCAGATGCCGCTGGAAGGCAGTAATGCCGCAGAGTTCATGTTTCCAAATTGTGAGAACGAATTTTGGAAATTCTATTCAAATTGTGGGGATTCCTTATGGTGATTTTCTTTTTTAACCTGGAAGTTGAAGTTGTTTATTCCATTTACTAATTTGTTCCCAAGTGTGTCACAGTATTGAGCCACTGCCAATGCTGCTGTTGAACCAATCATTTGGAGACTTGTGAGAACTGGTCACCTTCTAATTTCTCCACTCTCAACAATTGCCCTCTGGCTGCACATGAAATCAGGAACTTGGTGTGCAAAGTCTTAGGCTCTGATTTCTCCCATATCACACTCAGGCAGCATATCAGAGGCTGTAACTTCTGTTAGCTTTAGTTTTGAAGATCAAAACAAAATACTAAAAAGTACATCTCAATTACTGAGTGGTTTAGTTTCCCAAAAGGTTTTGTTGGGTAAATACTGTTTGTGGTTACACTACATAAATCAGCTAAATTCTCACTCTGCTAAGTTATCTTCCTTCTTCTTTTTTTCTTTTGGGCCTCCTTATCTCGAGAGACAATGGATATGCGCCTGGAGGTGGTCAGTGGTTTGTGAAGCAGTGCCTGGAGTGGCTATAAAGGCCAATTCTGGAGTGACAGGCTCTTCCACAGGTGCTGCAGAGAAATTTGTTTGTCGGGGCTGTTGCACAGTTGGCTCTCCCCTTGCGCCTCTGTCTTTTTTCCTGCCAACTACTAAGTCTCTTCGACTCGCCACAATTTAGCCCTGTCTTTATGGCTGCCCGCCAGCTCTGGCGAATGCTGGCAACTGACTCCCACGACTTGTGATCAATGTCACACGATTTCATGTCGCGTTTGCAGACGTCTTTATGTCCATCAGATTCCAGTTGTGTTCACTACAATTTTCTTTCCAGTCCGTGCACTAACAAGGGTAAAATAAAAAAACTGCCTGGCTTCCTCTTCCTGTTTGTTGGCAAATTATTGTACTGGCAAATGCACATGTGGATCTTGGGTGAGGACAGAGTGGGCTCAGCTGTAAGCTTTTCTCTATTTTCCCTGCCTAATAATGTACTAGCAATCCATTCTTGCTCACAAATGATGAATAGCCACTTGTGAGGTAATGAAGGGCAGCTGTTTCGATGGAATGATGTCCAGTCGGAATCGATCCATCCAGTTAGGAGAGATGAGGAAGTTGGCGAAGAAAGTTGTTGATGATTCACTGTCTCACAGCTGCATCTGATCGCAATAAATAACTGAGGTCTATGAACATTGTAAACACTTGCAGTTGAAGAAAATACATGATAATGCTGTGCCCTGACATAACACAATTATTATATCTTCATTTTCATTTTGTAGTTATGAAAGTGATTTTTTAAAATCTTTTTTTTTGAGGAGTCGTGTGTTACAATTATGGATATGGGTTTGTTTGGGAAAACTGAAAAGATTCCATGGATGTTTTACAAGGGTCGCCGAGAGCTCTTGTTTGAAAACAACCTTTTCTGGAAATCACATGCCTTAAGCTCAAAAAACAACAGAAATCTTGTTGACTTGGGGAAGATGTTTACAGAGCAGTGACATACCAGGATTTATAGCGGTCAGGAGGTTCTGACTTGCTGTTTGGGGTTTTGTTTCTGAGATCTTGTTTTGGTTCAGTTGGGGTGTGAACTGTTTTGAAAAGTAGTTGAAGATCAACCTGCCAAGGGAGAAACACCCAGCTCATTTTTCTTGCAACTCTGAGACCCCGAGAAATCCAGTGTGTCAGCTCCATCACTACCTCTTTGAAAAACCTACAAATCCAGAATGGGATAACTGAAACCCACATTTCTTTTGGAAAGCCTACCAGACTACCTCTCGACATCTCCAGAATGAACTGCTCCAGAAAAGATCCCAATGATCTGTCTTTGTATACCCGGACACCAGACCAAAAGGGATAACTGACATCCTTCCGTATCTTCTCTTTATTCTTCAAGAATTAGCAAGTATTAGGCCAAAATTTTTTTTGTGTTTTTTTGTAAAAGAGCTCTGCAGAGAAAATCTCTCTCTTTTTCAGTTAACTGGTATGTGTGCAGGGGAGGGGCTACGGCAAAAAGGGAATTTTCATATTTCAATCTGTGTTGATGCTTGGCTTTGTCACTGCATAAGTCTTGTTTTAATTTAAACTGATAGTTTTGTTTGGTGAAGAAAGCTGGTTGGTGTATTTTATTCAGGGATGAAGAGTGGAGTATGTGATTGACCACATTGGTAACTGGATAAACATTTAAATATATGTTGTGACCTGTGGTGAAGTGGAACTAGAAAAGACAGTGCACTCCTCCCACCTCGGTCGTAACACAGTGAGTTCCAGAATTATTCCGAAGCGCTCATAATCTATTAAATGACAGGACCAAAGTGAAATTGGATTTTATTTACAAATTGTGCAGTTCTCATTTCATTGTCTATATTTATGCCATTTTTAAATGTCTCTTCATAAATTTAAAAATTAACAAGCAAATTATGTTTCTTTGGCGAATAAAATATCAGTTGAAAATATTTTTTAAATCGTTGCATGATTGAATGCTAAAATTTCCAGGTAGGGGCAATGTCTGCCACTTCAGGGTTCTGTAAATTGTTGCGTGGTCCTGTAAAGAGCTACATATTGCAACTTGAAACAAGGCTGTAGTTTGTTGGAATTAATGAAGTGAAGGGCTGCAGTGGAAATTTAACTGCACTGTTCATTGTGAAATGTGCCATGCCAGTAACATGAAGTGACATTTGGCCATTAGTTAATCTAAAAGCAAATTCTCAATTTAAAATAAATATTAAGTAGACAACGTAGGTAATCTGGAACACAAATGTATTTTCCCAAAAGTTGTGTACAAAATTGTCTTAGCAAGTGTTATGGAATCTGTTTTTATGCAGTCCCTGCCTATCAAATAAAATTGCAGCAGACTAATAGTGAGCAACATTCACTGTAGTGCAAAAAGGTGCCTGTCTCAGAAATCAAGTTTTTCAACGAGTGGGGTGGTGTTTCTGTTTCAGTGGCTGTATTCAGTTATTAAATGAAAACGTTGGATCGGGGAGGACTTAACACTCGGTCTGCTTTATAAAGTTTTATAACCTTGGCACAGTGGAGTACCTACATTGCCTGCGGAATCGTGTCCCAATACCTTGTCCCCTGATTCTGTAATGCAGTATGGATTGTTGAGACTACACATTGAAAAATGACAGAACTGCTAATACATCTTAAACTGTCTACAAAAATAAAACCTTTCATTGCTGTAATATTTTATACTTCAGTAACATTTACAACAATAGTTTTTTTCCCTGAATTCAGAGCCAATTTTCCACAATGTAAAGGTAACAAGAATCACAACTGGCTGGGAGGATGCTGCCATCTGAGGTAGCTGGTCCAGCATTAGTGAGGACAGAATATTAAATTGCATATTTATACAGACAAGAATTAAAATGCTGCACTGGAAACAGCAAGTTGTAAGATTACCACATTGCATACCCAGGAAAAGTCCTTTTAGCTCCAGATCTGTAAAATTGAGTAAATTGGGGTCTGCCCTACTGCTGCAGCAAGAGCACTGCCCTGACTCTGATAATTATTCAGTGTTGAGACCATCTTCCAAATGTCGCCCTGTGATATATAAAAAGAAAACTCTTCTGTTATTCCCATTTTCTGACCCTTCATTGTAATCTGTAGTTGGGATGTTGAGAGTCCAGTTACACTGCATATTACAGTGCGAGACTGCTGTACTATGGCAGTTATAGACACTGTATGACACTGCTTAAAGATTAGATTTCTTTCCCATGGATTCTGAAACCAATTTGTTAATACCTCGAAATGGTAGGAATAGCTGTGAGTTATAAAGAATAGCAGTGATTTATTGACGCATGCAAAGTTTGCTAAGGTACACTAGTTTCAGGAACTTCACAGTTGATTGCTTCAATTCTGCATACTATGCACTATAGCAAATATGCGCCTCGCATCATGACTTTACCCTCAAAACAATACTATTTCAGAGTTTTATATAAGGGAAACTTTGAAATTTAACTGATATAAAACATACAATGGCAGGCAGGCACGATATAAACAGTCTTTCAGTCGAGATGGAAACCGACGCTGTCTTGCAGATCTGCAATTGATGATTGGTGTTTGACTGCCAAGTGTTTCAGTTTTGCAGTTGATTCTTGGTTTGGACAGGTTAGAGGACTGCTGGGGATCTGTGATTCAGAAAAGTCCTCAATCTCATGAGTTTTGCTTATCGGTAACTCATCAGCACAAATCAACTGATCATGATTCCTGCAGTATGATGAGTCTTCAACTTGCACGTTGTTGCTTCTAGGACCCAGCTCACATGTTTGTTCCAGCATTCCAAGTACTCTGGCCAGAGAGCTTCATCTGCACGGTATCATGAGGGTGTATTTCTTGGAATGGTTTATTACTCCTGTCACAGTAATACTGCGAATGCCTGAGTGCCTTCCTCAGTCAAAGTCTAGGCTGTAGGAGTGTTCTCACTATGGGAAGTGGTGTCTTGCACCTTGAACCCATAAGGTTCTTTGCAGGGCTTGTATCTACACCTTCACTCAACGTGTTGCACCAATCTAACAGAGCTTGAAACACTGACCAGACACTTTTTGCATTTTATGAAGAGCTGTTTGGTATTGATTGCATTCCCAGCTTTGCCATTTGTCTACAAGTGGTGAGATGATGTCACATGTCTCGATCCCCAACTCTTGGCAGACACTGGATGCAGATTGTGGACTGTTATCCCAAATCACGCAGCCATCTCTAGACATTCTCTCAGCAGTACGGGTAGTAACAGAAAAGTGGCCGGCTACTTCGATTAAGTTCCTGTAATAGTCACACACAATGAACAGGGTATGGCCATGTAATATACAAAGATCATCCCCAACTTTCAACCAAGACCTAGTCACAATCTCGTGCTGAAGTAAGGGATTTCTTACTTGGAAAACTCCAACAATTTGCAATGTATGGTTTAAGCTCTTACATCCTAGGCCAATACAGGTGGTTTCAGATTCCACCGATACAAACTTCTATGCCATTGTGTGTTGAATAAGCTGCTGACAGTTCCTTACCTGATACAGCAGGTACCGCAAGTTGCTGTTCTTAGAATATCAACTTCCCTTGGATAGTTCATTCATCTTGAAAGTCAAATAAGGGTGGAGGCATTCAGGTACCTCTGACTTGATCCCAGGCCAGCCTTGCTGAATAATAAGTAGTTGCTTCTGAAAGGGTCATCCGCTGTTAGGCGCAAGTTGTTGTCACATGAATTGCCAACTGAAAATGTTTCGCGATGATCAGCTTCTTCCAGCTAATGTGTAAAATCACAGATGTTAACGTCTGGCATGCATGCTTGACTCAGTGTACATGCTGGGATCATCTTGTCCCCTTATAAGATACTTGCAGACAAAATTTTTGGAGTCTTAACAGCATACTTTCAAGTCTCTTAGGCACACTTATTAGTGGTTTGAAGACTATGATTCTAGCCAATGGTGATCCATTTCAATATTCATGTTCCAGTTATAGGTCTAGTTTCAAATTTCACAGGTGAACACAATCGCTAAAGTTCTTTTTTGGCCTGTGCGTATCTCGTTCTCTGTTGTTGTAAATGCTATTAATGCGTACATGACTGGTTGTCCATTCTGCATTGTTGCAGCTCCAAGGCCAGATTGAGTTTCAGTGTATTGTAGAGTGACTTCTTCCTTGAGATTATTATACCTAAGAATGGTGACAACTACTTTAAGTTATTACAGCGCCAATTCTTGCAATTCTCCTCAAAACCGCTCACCATCCTTCTGTCAAATTTCTGAGTGGCTTCATCATGTCTGACAGATGGGGAAGAAAATTACTCCGATCTTGAGCAAGTCCAAGAGTCGCTGGATCTCTGCTACATCAATCCGTGTTAGCAATTCCAAACAGTTATAACTTTGGCTGGATACACACAGTCCTGTAGCAATGTGTCCAATAAAAAGAACTTCTTGCCTCCAAATTTTCATTTTGTCAATTTTTAACAGCACTCCATGATCATTGTATCGATGTAGGAAAGCTTCTAGGTTTTTGTCATGGTCTCTAATCTCTACTTGAAGCATTTCTCCAAAACTAACCATCATAAAATGGTGTGCAGTGACCTCTATCCCTTGCAGTCCTTCCACCAGCTCAGGCATCTTTGGTTGGAAAGCTTCTGGCGCTGACCTGATCCCAAATGGAATACTCTAAGATAGGACCAACTGTTCATCAAGACTTGCATACCAAAAATCATCTCGGGTATGTAGCTACATATTTAATCGTTGCTAGAGGATAACACTCTCGCTTGATAGCCTTGTTTAAGTTGTTAGGATCTGAACACTGTGTAGTGTGTTATCCTTCTTGGGTAGGACTACCATTGAACTGAGCCATGAGGTCATGTTGTTGCAGGAGAAATGATGTCCTGTCTGACCAGACCATCCAGGGTTTCCTTCAGCTTGTTGCTTAAAACCACCGGTACATGAGGCGGGACAGGTTGGACCAGATCTACTTCCTTGTCTAGCCTTATTTGGTATTCTCCCTGAACTTGACCTACCCTATCACTGAATACCCGAGGTTGTTTTTAGTATTAAACACTCCCGGTTAGTGTTTTTTTGTCATAGATCGCATATACATTTTCTCTAGTAGCTCTATTAACTATCATTTTCATTTGTCCTTAATGATATCCATGCCCAGGCAGGCCTTTCTATCCAGCAGAGGTTGTATAGTTGCATCCAATCCATCTTTCCTTGAACAGAGGCCCAACCAGTCCCCATCCACCACCACCCTCCTCTGCCTGCCTGAATTTGTTCTCACATTGAACAACTTCACTTTTCAACTCCACTCACTTCCTTCAAGTAAAAGGTGTTGCTTTGGGTACCCGCATGGGTCCTAGCTATGCCTGTCTTTTTGTGGGATATGTTGAACATTCCTTGTTCCAGTCCTACTCAGGCCCCCCTCCCCCAACTCTTTTTGGTACATTGATGACCGTATCGGTGCCGTTTCCTGCTCCCGCCCCGAACTGGAAGACTTTATCAACTTTGCTTCTAATTTCTACCCTTCTCTCACCTTTACATGGTCCATCTCCGACACTTCCCTTCCTCGACTTCTCTGTCTCAATCTCTGGGGATCGGCTGTCTACTAATATCTATTATAAGCCCACCGACTCCCACAGCTACCTTGACTACACTTCTTCACACCCTGCATTGTAAGGACTCCATTCCATTCTCCCAGTTTCTCCATCTCTGATGCTGCCTTCCATGACAGCGCTTCTGATATGTCTTCCTTTTTCCTCAGTCGAGGATTGCCCCCCCACTGTGGTTGACAGGGCCCTCAACCGTGTCCGGCCCATTTCCCGCACCTCTACCCTCACCCCTTCCCCTTCATCCCAGGACCGCGACAGGGTTCCCCTTGTCCTCACTTTTCACCCCATCAGCCTCCATATACAAAGGATCATCCTCCACCATTTCCGCCACATCCAGCGTGATGTCACTACCAAACGCATCTTCTCCTCCCTTCCCCGTCAGCATTCTGAAGGGATCGTTCCCTCCGCGACACCCTGGCCCACTCCTCCATTACCCCCACCACCTCGTCCCCAATAGGAATGCAGTCATCATTGGGGACTTGATAGCTCAACATGAGTCCCGTATGATATTTTGCCTCCCTGGTGCTAATATAAGGATCGGGAACATTGCAAGGGGAAGAGCCAGAAGTTATTGGCCATGTCAGAACCAGTGACCTCGGAAGAAGGAGGTTTGAGATCCTGACTGAGAGTTTAAAGAGCTAGGGAGAAAGGTAAAGAGCAGGACTTAAAATGAGTCATCCCTGGATTACTGACAGTCCCACATGGTAGTGAGAATAGAAATACATACGAACATACGAATTAGGAGCAGAAGTAGGCCATTTGGCCCCTCTAGCCTGCCTCGCCATTCAATAAGATCATGGTTGATATGTTTGTCTCTCGAATTCCACGCTCCCATCTACCCTCGATAACCTTAGACTCTTGTTCGGCAAGGGAATCAATCTGCCTCCGCTTTTAAAATATTCAATGACCCCATCTCCTCCACCTTCTGAGGCAGAGTGTTCCAAAGTCACGCGACCCTTTGAAAGAAATTTTTTTTTCCTTGTCGCTGTCCTAAAAGGGCGAACCCTAATCTTAAAACAGTGCTCCCAAGTTCTGGACTCACTAACAAGAGGAAACATTCTGTCCACATCCACCTTGTCAAGACTGTTCAGGATAGGATATGGCAGGTTAATGCTTGGCTAGAGGCATGGTGCAGGGTGGGCAGCTTCAGATTCCTTGGACATTTGGGCCAGTGAAGTATGAAAAAATAGAATCAAGGCGCACAGAGGATGAGAGAGACAGAATTAGAAATAATAAAGAATTAAGTAGAATCATAGTAAATACAATGATGTCTAAGTTAGGTTTGGTGTACATGTGTGTTAATGGATGAAGTGTAGTTAACCTGGTTGGTGAATAGCAAACATAAATTGCCTTGTGGGAATATGATGTAATAAGGATCATGGAGACCAGGCTCAAAGAAAGGGAGGATTAGATGCTTAATATTTCTGCGTACAAAGTATTTGAGGGAAAAAAGGAGGAGGGGTAGCAGTTTTGATCAAGAAAAACATTGAGGTACAAGAACGAGAGAATGTCCTTGAGTGGTCAAAGACAAAATCTGTTTGGTTGGAGTTGAGGAACAGTAGAGGAGCTATTCGGCTTCTTGTGTTTTATAGCCCAGCAAATTGTAGGAAGGAGTTAGAACAGTTGTTCTCAAAGCATAGTCTGCAAGGGTCTTCCAAGTGGTCCACAGGCTGGTCCAAAATGCAAGTCGCTGATGAGCAAAGCCACAGCTGAGACCATAAGAGACAAGGACCAGAGCCCTCATTCCCTCACAGCTGGACTGGCTCCTGTGTGCGCAGCATGAGTCGTCGTAAGTGCGAGCAGCAACAATATAGTTTTATAAGCAAGATTCATTTTACTGTTGATTTTGTTTGATTAATATAGATGTAAGTTAGAAGTTTTTCAGCAGGTTATTGTGATTTTATAACCTGCTAGAATGTTTCAAATAAATGTGTTGGCTTGTAGTATTAATGTTTATAATATGAAAGTGTCCATACTTTTGTTTCTGACATGCATTAATAAATTACTTAAATTTCACAAAAAATATAGATTTTTTTTCACTAAGTTGTGAAAAAGCAGTGAAACATTTATAGTTTCTGTTGGTCACCATTAATTCTGATTTTTTTTTTCCCCCACTGGCAAGCGAAAGCAATTGGGGTAGGATTGGCAGGTGGTCTGCGGGGTCGTTTGCCCCTGCCAAAGTGGTCCATGAACGAACAAGTCTGAGAACCACTGAATTCGGGAAGCAGATTTGCAGGGAAATTACTGAAGTGCTTGAACTGTCGAGTAGTAGCCATGAGAGACTTCAACTGCCCATTATTGAAAGTGGCAGTGATTGTGTTCAGGGCAGAGGGAGAGGAATTTCTTATCTTGATCAGTATGTTCCTGCCCAACAAGGAAGGAGATATTGCTGGGCCTGGTCCTAGAGTGTGAAGGGGAGAAAGTCAGTTGGGAACCATCTTGGGAAACACTAATCATAGCATTTATACGGTTTAGATTAGTTATGGAGAAGGATGAGGAGCAAACTAGAATAAAAGTACTTATCTGGAGGAGGGCTAATTTGAGCGAATTGCGGCATCTGGGCCTGGGTAAATTGGACTGAATGACTGGCAGGCAGAAATGTGATGTAGCAATGGGCGACCTTTAAAAAGGAGATTGTTCAGGTACAGTCCAGATATTTTCCTACAAGGGATGAGGGAAGGCATCCAAAAACGGAGTTTTCAGGATAACTAAGGAGTTAGCGAGTTCGATAAAGCAGAAAGAAGGGCAAAGGTAGATATCTGTATGAGAATACAAGGAAAAATCAGGCTGAGCATAAAAAATAGAAGTGAAAAGATGTGGGCGTCACTGGTTAAGCCATCCCTTTTTGCCCTCGAGAAGTTGGTGGTCTTGAACTGCCACAGTCCTTGGGGTATAGGTACACCTACAGTGCTGTTAGGAAGGGAGTTCCAGGATTTTGACCCAGAAACAGTGAAGCAACGGCGATATAGTTCCAAGTCAGGATGGTGCGTGACTTGGAGAGGAACTTGCAGTGGGTGGTGTTCCCATGTATCTGTTGTCCTTGTCCTTCCAGGCGGTAGAGGTCACAATTTGGAAGGATCCTCGGGGAGTTGTTGCAGTGCATCTTGTAGAATGTACACACTGCTGCCACTGTGCGTCGGCGCTGAAGGGAGTGAATGTTCAAGGTGGTGGATGGGGTGTCAATCAAGCAGGCTGCTTTGTTCTGGCTGGTGTCGAGCTTCTTGAGTGTTGTTTGAGCTGCACACATCCAGGCAAGTGGAGTGTATTACATCACACTCCTGACTTGTGCTTTTTAGATGGTGAACGGGCTTTGGGGAGTCAGGAGGTGAGTTACTAGCCACAGAATTCCAAGCCCCTGACCTGCTCTTGTAGCCACAGCATTTATGTAGCTAGTTCAGTTTTTGGCCAATGCTAACCTCCAGAATGTTGATAGTGGGGAATTCAGTGATGGTAATGCCATTGAGGAAATGGTTAAATTCTCTCTTGTTTGAGATGGTCATTGCCTGTCACTTGTGCAGTGCAAATGTTAATTGCCACTTATCAGCCCAAGCCTGGATATTGTCCAGGTCTTGTTGCATCTGGACACGGGCTGCTTCAGTATCTGAGGATTCGCGAATGGTGCTGAGCATTGTGCAATCATCAGCGAACATCCCCACTTCTGACCTTATGATGGAGGGAAGGTCATTGATGAAGCAGCTGAAGATGATTGGGCCTAGGATACTACCCTGAGGAACTCCTGCAGTGATGTCCTGGGACTGAGATGGTTGACGGCCAGCAACCACAACCATCTTCCTTTGGGCTCGGTATGACTCCAATCAGTGGAGAATTTTTCCCTTGATGCACAGAATCGTTACAGTGCAGAAGGAGGCCATTCAGCCCATCATGTCCGCACTGGCTCTCTGAAAGAGCACTTTCTTCAGTTCCATTTCCCTGCCTTTTCCCCATAACCCTGCACATTCTTCTTTTTCAAATAACTGACTCCCTTTTGAATGCTTCAAATGAATCTCCCTCCGACATGTTCTCAGGCAGCGCATTTCAGACCTTAACCATTCGCTGCATGAAAAAGTTTTTCCTCCTGTCACTTTTGCTTCTTTTACCAATTCAATTTAAATCTGTGCCCTCTTGTTCTCAATCGTTGTACGAGTGGGAACAGTTTCTCTCTATCTACTCTGTCCAAACGCTTCATGATTTTCAAAATCTCGTATCAAATCACTGCTCAGCCTTCTCCTCCAAGGAAAACAGTCCTAACCTCTCCAATCTATCTTCATAACTGAAATTCCTCATCCCTGGAACCATTCTTATGAATCTTTACTGTCTCCAAGGCCCTCACGTCCTTCCTAAAGTGCGGCATCCAGAACTTGGTGCAGTATTCCAGCTGAAGCCGAACTTGTGTTTCATACCCATTGACTGCAATTTTGCTAGGGCTTTTTTGGTGCCATACTTGGTCAAATGCTACCTTGATGTCAAAGGCAGTCACTCTCTCCTCACCTCTGGAGTTCAGCTCTTTTGTCGAGTTTGGATCAGGACTGTAACAAGGTCAGGAGCTGAGTGGTCCTGATGGAACCCAAACTGAGCATCAGTGCGCAGGTTATTGCTGAGCAAGTGCAGCTTGATAGCACTGTTGACGACCCCTTCCATCATTTTGCTGATGATTACGAGTAGACTGATAGGGCGTTAATTGGCCAGGTTGGATTTGTCCTGCTTTTTGTGTACAAGACATACCTGGACAATTTTATACATTGCCGGGTAGATGCCAGTGTCATAGCTGTACTGGAACAGCTTGGCTAGGGCGTGGCTAGTTCTGGACCACCAATCTTCAGTACTATTGCCTTACCTTCCGGGAGGGGACCTGTGGGGAGAATGCCAAGCGAGAGAAGAGGATAAATAGAGCCCGAGGATCGTGGCCTAGTCACTTATTTTCCGGGAGCGGACCTGCGGGGAGAACGCTGAGCGAGAGAAGTGGATAAACAGAGCCCGAGGATCGCAGCCTAGTCACTTACCTTCCGAGAGCGGAGTGGAGTCCAGGTGCGCCGGAGTTTTGAAAATAAAAGGCAACAGTGACATCACAGGAAAGCTGCAAGGTGATTGGTTGGTGAGTAACTGTCAGGAAATAACTCTAAATAGCTGGATAAGTAACTAAAAGTAAAGGGAAAGGTCTACAGTTTTTAAAAATATAGTAAGTAGTTTCTTCTTAGGGAATCAAGGTCCCTATTGTAAAAAATCTAATTTTTGAGTAATTTAAGGGGATAAATTAAGGGTAAGTCATGGCAGGGTAACTCGGCAACATGGAGTGCTCCTCCTGTGTAATGTGGGAAGTCAAGGACACTTAAAGTGTGCAGGAAGTATCGCCAGATGCAGCTGCTTGAAACCTGCGTTTGATCTGGAGCAGTGACTGGAGACACTGTGGAGCATCTGTGAGGCTGAGATCATGATGGATAGCATGTACAGGGAGGTGGTCACACCGCAGGTAAAGACTGCTCAGGCAGAAAGGGAATGGGTGACCGCCAGGCAGAGTAAAATAACAAGGCAGGTAATGTTGGAGTCCCCAGTCTAACAGAGTTTCTGCTTTGGATACTGTTGGGGGAGATAGCTTCTCGTGAATGCAGCAAGAGACAGGTCTGTGGCACCACGGGTGGCTCAGCTGCACAGGAGGGGAGGAAAAGGAGTGGGAGAGCTATAGCGATAGGGGATTCTATCGTAAGGGATACAGATAGGCGTTTCTGTGGCCGCAAACGTGACTTCAGGATAACATGTTGCCTCCCTGGTGCTAGGGTCAGGGATGTCATGGAGCGGCTGCAGGACATTCTGAAGGGGGAGGGTGACCAGTCAGAGGTCGTGGTACACATTGGTACCAACGACAAGGGTAGAAAGAGGGGTGAGGTCCTTCAACAAGAATTTAAGGAGCTTGGTAGCAGATTAAAAAGCAGGACCTCAAAGGTTATAATCTCTGGATTACTCCCGATGCCACATGCTGGTGAATATAGGAATAGGAGGATAGAGCAGATGAATGTCTGGCTGAGGAGATGGTGCAGGAGGGAGGGCTTTAGTTTCCTGGATCACTGGGTCTGTTTCTGGCGAAGGTGGGACCTGTACAAGTTGGATGGATTGCACCTGAACCAGAACGGGACCTACATCCTTGCTGGGAGGTTTGCTAGTGCTGTTGAGGGGGGGGGGGGGGTTTAAACTAATTTGGCAGGGGGATGGGATACAGAGTGGAGGTACAGTAGGGGGCGATTCACAGCCAAATATAGAAGAGAAACTGAGTCAGTCTGGAAGGCAGAGCAAATATAGACCTGTTAAGGCACAAATGAAAAATACAAGGCTGGATTGCATCTATTTTAATGTAAGGAGTCTAAGTAAGGCAGATGAATTGAGGGTGTTGATTAACACATGGGAATATGATATTATTACTATCACAGAGATATGGTTTAGGGAGGGGCAATATTCCAGGGTATAGAATCTTCAGGGGTGACAGGGGAGGGAGTAAAAGAGGACGTGGCATTGCACTGTTGATCAAGGAGTCAATTACTACAATAAGGAGGGATGATATCTGAGAAGGTTCCTCAAATGAGGCCATATGGGTAGAACTTAACAAAAAGGGGGCAGTCACTTGGCTGGGCGTGTACTACAGGCCTCCATACAGTCAGGGAGAGCTCGAGGAGCAGATATGTAGGCAAATCTCCGAGAAGTGTAAAAATAATAGGGTAATAACACTAGGGGATTTCAACTTCCCCAATATCAACTGGGATAGTCTTAGTGCAAAAGGCTTAAAGGGTGTGGAATTCTTAAAATGCATACAGGAGAGCTTTTTGAGCCAGTACGTAGAAAGCCCGACAAGAGAAGGGGCAGTACTGGACCTAATCCTAGGAAATGAAGCCGGACAAGGGGCAGAAGAGTCAGTGGGGGAGCATTTTGGGGACAGTGACCATAACTCTAAGATTTAAGGTAGTTATGGAAAAGGACAAAGATAGACCTGAAATAAAGGTACTGAATTGGATGAAGGCCGATTTCAATATGATATAACAGGATCTGGCCAAAGTGATCTGGGAAAAGCTACTTGTAGAAAGTCGACATCAGACTCGTGCGAGTCATTCCAAGAGGAAATATTGAGAGTTCAGAGCCGACATGTTCCCGTTAAGGTGAAGGGTTGGACCAACAAGTCCAGGGAACCCTGGCTGTCAAGGGATATAGAGGATTGGATTAGGAAAAAAAAGGAAGCTTATGGCAGATTCAGAGCGCTGAAAACAGTGGAGGCTCTAGAGGAGTGTAGAAAGTGTAGAGGGGTACTTTAAAAGGTAATTAGGAGAGCGAAGAGGGGACATGAAAAAACACCGGCGGGCAAGATAAAGGAAAATCCCAAGGCGTTTTATAAGTATATTAAGGCCAAGAGGATAACCAGGGAAAGAGTGGGGTCTATTACCGACCAAAGTGTCAATCTGTGTGTGGAGCTGGAGGACGTAGGTGAGGTTTTAAATGATTACTTTTCATCTGTTTTCACTATGGAAAAGGACGATGTAGATGGTAGCGATCAGGGAGGGGGATTGTGATATATTTGAACATATTAGCATTGAAAGGGAGGAAGTATTAGTTGTTTTAGCGGGCTTAAAAGTGGATAAATCCCCAGGCCCAGATGAGATGTATCCCAAGCTGTTATGTGAGGCAAGGGAGGAGATAGGGGCTCTGACACACATTTTCAAATCCTCTCTGGCCACAGGAGAGGTACCAGAGGATTGGAGGACAATGAATGTGGTACCATTATTCAAGAAGGGTAGCAGGGATAAACCAGGTAATTACAGGCCGATGAGTCTAACATCAGTGGTAGGGAAACGATTGGAAAAAATTCTGAGCGACAGGGTTAATCTCCACTTGGAGAGGCAGGGATTAATCAGGGATAGTCAGCTTGGCTTTGTCAGGGGGAGATCGTGTCTAATTTGATGGAATTTTTCGAGGTGGTGACAAGATGTGTAGATGAGGGTAAAGCAGTTGATGTAGTCTACATGGACTTCAGTAAGTTTTTTGCCAAGGTCCCACATGGGAGACTGGTCAAGAAGGTAAGAGCCCATGGGATCCAGGGCAATTTGGCAAATTGGATCCAAAATTGTCTTGGTGTCAGGAGGCAGAGGGTGATGGTCGAGGGTTGTTTTTGCGAGTGGAATCCTGTGACCAGTAATGTACCACAGGGATCGGTGCTGGGACCCTTGCTGTTTGTCAGTACATTAATGATTTAGACTTGAATATAGGAGGTATGATCAGTAAGTTTGCAGATGACATGAAAATTGGTGGTGTCGTAAATAGTGAGGAGGAAAGCTTTAGATTGCAGGACGATATAGATGGGCTGGTAAGATGGGTGGAGCAGTGGCAAATGGAATTTAATCCTGAGAAGTGTGAGGGGATACATTTTGGGAGGATGAACAAGGCAAGGGAATATACAATGGATGGTAGGACCCAAGGAAGTACAGAGGGTCAGAGGGACCTTGGTGTACTTGTCCATAGATCACTGAAGGCAGCAGCACAGGGAGATAAAGTGGTTAGGAAGGCATCTGGGATACTTGTCTTTATTAGCCGAGGCATAGAATATAAGAGCAGGGAGGTTATGATGGAGCTGTATAAAACGCTAGTTAGGCCACAGCTGGAGTACTGTGTACAGTTCTGGGCACCACACTATAGGAAGGAAGTGATTGCACAGGAGCGGGTGCAGAGGAGATTCACCAGGATGTTGCCTGGGTTGGAGCATTTCAGCTATGAAGAGAGACTGAAAAGGCTAGGATTGTTTTCCTTAGAGCAGAGAAGGCTGAAGGGGAACCTGATTGAGGTAAACAAAATTATGAGGGCTTTTGATAGAGCAGATAGGAAGAAATTTTTTCCCTTAACAGAGGGGTCAATAACCAGGGGGCATAGATTTAAGGTAAGGGGCAGGTGGTTTAGAGGGGATTTGAGGAAAAAATTTTCACCCAGAGGGTGGTTGGAATCTGGAATACACTGCCTGAAGATGTGGTAGAGGCAGGAACCCTCACAACATTTAAGAAGTAATTAGATGAGCACTTGAAATGCCATGGCATACAAGGCTGCGGGCCAAGTGCTGGAAAATGGGATTAGAATAGTTAGGTGCTTGATGGCCGGCAGGGACACGATGGGCCGAAGGACCTGTTTCTGTGCTGTATTACTCTGACTCTATTGCCGGAATGCTGTCAACGCCCATAGCCTTTGCAGTATTCAGTGCCTTCAGCCGTTTGTTGATATCACGTGGAGTGAATCGGATTGGCTGAAGACTAGCACCTGTGATGCTGGGGACCTCAAGAAGGCCAAGATGGATCATCCACTTGGCACTTCTGGCTGAAGATGGATGCAAATGCTTCAGCCTTATCTTTTGCACTGATGTGCTGTGCTCACCCATTGTTGAGGATGGGGATATTTGTGGAGCTGCCTCCTCCTGTCAATTGTTTAATTGTCCACCACCATTCGTGACTGGATGTGGCAGGACTGCAGAGCTTTGATCTGATCCGTTGGTTGTGGGATCGCTTAGCCCTGTCTATTGCATGCTGCTTCCGCTTTTTGTAATGCATGTAGTCCTGTGTTGCAGCTTCACCAGGCTGACACCTTATATTTAGGTATGCCTGGTGCTGCTCCTAGCATGCTCTCTTGCACTCTTCATTGAACCAGGGTTGGTCCCACAGCTTGATGGGAATGATGGCGTGGGGGATATGTCGGGCCATGAGGTTGCAGATTGTGCTTTAATATAATTCTGTTGCTGCTGATGGCCCACAGCGCTTCATGGATGCCCAGTTTGAGTTGCTGGATGTGTTCGAAATCTATCCCATTCAGGACAGTGGTAGTGCCACACAACACGGTGATGGGTATCCTCAGTGTGAAGGTGGGACTTTGTCTCCACACAGACTGTGCTGTGGTTACTCCTACCAATACTGTCTTGACAGATGCATTTGTGGCAGATTGATTGGTGAAGACGAGGTCAAGTATGTTTTTCCCTTTGTTGGTTCGCTCACCACCTGCCACAGACCCAGTCTAACAGCTATGTCCTTTAGGACTTGGCCAGCTCAGTCAGTAGTGGTGCTACGGAGCCACTCTTGGTAATGGACATTGAAGCCCCCACCCAGAGTATATTCTGTGCCCTTGCTACCCTCAGTTCTTTTTCCAATTGGTGTTCAACATGGAGGAGCACTGATTCATCAGCTGAGGGGTGGGTGGGAGTGGGGTGTGGTGGCGAGATGTGTGGTAAGTGGTAATCAGCAGGAGGTTTCCTTGCCCTTGTTTAACCAGATGCCATAAGACTTCACTGGGTCCGGTGTCAATGTTGAGGACTTCCTGAGCAACTCCCTCCTGCCTGTATACCACTGTGCCGCCACCTCTGGTGGGTCTGTCCTGCTGGTCAGAAAGGACATACCCAGGAATCGTGGTGGTGAGTGCTTTGCCTCAGTGTTTACCAGACATGAGGACTTTGCCAAAACTGTAGTGAACAAGGAGGGTGTTGGGACATAGATCAGCTTAAGAAAAGATAGAGGAGGTACTAGAAAGTCTGGCACTACTTAGAATGGATAAGTCACCTGGTTTGGATGAGATCCATCTCCGGTTGCTGAGGGAAATAAGGGTAGTAATTGCTGAATTGCTGGCCACGATCTTCCAATCCTGCTTATATACAGGGGCAGTGCCAGAGGGCTGGAAGATTGAAATTTTTAAGCCTTGTTCAGAAAAGCAGAGCAGGATAAACCTGGCAGTTACAGACCAGTCAGTTTAATGTTTTTATTTATTCAATCATGGGATGTGGGTGTCACTGGCTAGGCCAGTAATTATTGCCCATCCCTAATTGCCATTGAGAAGGTCTATGATGGGAAAGCTATTAGAGACAGTAATCAAAGAGAAAATTAATAGCTTCTTGGACAAGTGTGGACTAATACATACGAACATACAAATTAGGAACAATTTGTTCATTCGTTCCATTCGTCCTCTTGAGCCTTCTCCACCATTTGATAAGATCATGGCTGATCTGAATGTGGCCTCAACTCCACGTTCCTGTCTGCCCCCCATAACACTCGACTCCCTGGTCGATTAAGAATCCATCTAACTCAGCCTTGAGGAGATTCCATGACCCACTCTCTACTGCTCTCTGAGGAAGTGAATTCCACAGACTAATGGCCCTCAGAAAAAATTTCTTCTCGTCTCCGTCTTAAATGGGAGACCCCTTATTTTTAAACAGTATCCCCTCGTTCTAGTCTCGCCCATAAGTGGAAACAACCTTGTAGGATCCACCCTGTCAAGTCCCCTCAGGATCTTATGTTTCAGTAAGATCATCTCTTATTCTTCTCAACTCCAACGGGTATAGGCCCAACCTGTTCAGGTTTTCCCCATAAGATAACCCCTTCATCCCAGGAATCAGTCGAGTGAACCTTCTCGGAGCTGCTAATGCAATTTTATCCTTTTTTTAAGTAAGGAGAGCAAAACTGTACACAGTACTCCAGATGTGGTCTCCCTAAGGCCCTGTACAGCTGTAGCAAAGCTTCCCCTTGCAATAAACGACAACATTCCATTTTCATTCCTAATCAATTGCTGTACCTGCATACTAACTTTTCATGATTCATGTACCAGGACACCCAGATCCCTCTGCACTGCAGAGTTCTGCAGTCTCTCTCCATTTAAATAATATCCTGTGTTTTCATTCTTCCTGCCAAAGTGGACAAGTACACATTTTCCCATCTGCTAAATATTTTGCCCACTCACATAACCTATATATATCCCTTTTGTAGACTCTTTATGCCCTCTTGAGAACTTACCTTCCTACCTATCTTTGTGTCATCTGCAAATTTAGCTACCATGCATTCGGTCCCTTCATGCAGGTCACTAATATACATTGTAACTCGCTGAGGCCCCAACATTGATCCCTGAGGCACTCCACTAGTTAGAGTTTGCCAACCCAAAAATGACCAATTTATCCCTACTCTCTGCTTTCTGTTAGCTAACCAATCCTCTATTCATGCTAATATGTTACCCCCAACAGTATGATCTTGTGTAGTACCTTTTATGTGGCACCTTATCGAATGCCTTTTGGAAATACAAGTACACCATGTTTACAGGTTCCCCTTTATCCACGTTGCTTGTTACATCCTCAAAGAACTCTAATAAATTCATTACGATTTCGCTTTCAGAAAACCATTTTGACTCTGCCTGATTGCACAGGGGAGGCGGTGGCGTAGTGGTATTTTTTTTTCTTTGGCCTCCTTATCTCGAGAGACAATGGGTAAGCGCCTGGAGGTGGTCAGTGGTGTGTGGAGCAGCACCTGGAGTGGCTATAAAGGCCAATTCTAGAGTGACATGCTCTTCCACAGGTGCTGCAGAAAAATGTGTTTGTCGGGGCTGTTACACAGTTGGCTCTCCCCTTGCGCTTCTGTCTTTTTTCTCCTGCCAACTGCTAAGTCTCTTCGACTCGCCACACTTTAGCCCTGCCTTCATGGCTGCCCGCCAGCTGCTGCTTTCACATGCGTTGAAGTCCTCTGAAGAAGGAATTTTCCTCCACACAAGATCAGGGGGCAGGTTGTTCAACCTTGCCCGTCTAAGAGCGAAATCCAAAGTATGGAAAGTCCTCATCAGGGAACTCCTCTTTGCTGACGATGCTGCTTTAACATCCCACACTGAAGAGTGCCTGCAGAGTCTCATCGACAGGTTTGCGGCTGCCTGCAATGAATTTGGCCTAACCATAAGCCTCAAGAAAATGAACATCATGGGGCAGGACGTCAGAAATGCTCCATCCATCAATATTGGCGACCACGCTCTGGAAGTGGTTCAAGAGTTCACCTACCTAGGCTCAACTATCACCAGTAACCTGTCTCTAGATGCAGAAATCAACAAGCACATGGGAAAGGCTTCCACTGCTATGTCCAGACTGGCCAAGCGAGTGTGGGAAAATGGCGCACTGACACGGAACGCAAAAGTCCGAGTGTATCAGGCCTGTGTCCTCAGTACCTTGCTCTATGGCAGCGAGGCCTGGACAACGTATGTCAGCCAAGAGCGACGTCTCAATTCATTCCATCTTCGCTGCCTTCGGAGAATACTTGGCATCAGGTGGCAGGACCGTATCTCCAACACAGAATTCCTCGAGGCGGCCAACATCCCCAGCTTATACACACTACTGAGTCAGCGGCGCTTGAGATGGCTTGGCCATGTGAGCCGCATGGAAGATGGCAGGATCCCCAAAGACACATTGTACAGCGAGCTCGCCACTGGTATCAGAGCCACCGGCCGTCCATGTCTCCGCTATAAAGACGTCTGCAAACGCGACATGAAATCCTGTGACATTGATCACAAGTCGTGGGAGTCAGTTGCCAGCGTCCGCCAGAGCTGGCGGGCAGCCATAAAGGTGGTGCTGAAGTGTGGTGAGTCGAAGAGACTTAGTAGTTGGCAGGAAAAAAGACAGAGGCGCAAGGGGAGAGCCAACTGTGTAACAGCCCCGACAAACAAATTTCTCTGCAGCACCTATGGAAGAGCCTGTCACTCTAGAATTGGCCTTTATAGGCACTCCAGGCGCTGCTTCACAAACCACTGACCACCTCCAGGCGCTTATCCATTGTCTCTCGAGATAAGGAGGCCAAAGAAGACATTAATCCCATATTCCCTACCACATCCCCACCTTCCCTCAATTCTCCTACCACCTACCTACACTGGGGGCAATTTACAATGGCCAATTTACATTTCAACCTGCAAGTCTTTGGCTGTGGGAGGAAACCGGAGCACCTGGCGGAAACCCACGCGGTCACAGGGAGAACTTGCAAACTCTGCACAGGCAGTACCCAGAACCGAACCCGGGTTGCTAGAGCTGTGAGGCTGCAGTGCTAACCACTGCGCCACGGTGCCGTCCCAATACTTTCCTTTTATTAGCCAAGGCATTGAATATAGGAGCAGGGAGATTATACTAGAACTGCATTAAAAAAAAGTTAGGCTGCAGCTAGAATACTGCTTACAGCATTATAGGAAGGATGCGATTGCACGAAAGAGGGTACAGAGGAGATTTACAAAGATGTTGTCAGGAATGGGGAATTTGAGATTGAAGACAGAATTGATAGACTGGGGTTGCTTTCTTGGGAACAGAGGAGGCTGAGGGAAGATTTAATTTGTGTGTTTAAAATTATGAGGGGCCTACATCAAATGGCTACAAAGGACTTATTTCGATTAGCCGAGATAGTAATAACCGGGGACATAGTTTTGAAGTAATTGACAGAAGAATTGGAGGGGAGTTGAGTAATTTTTTTTATCCAGAGGGTGGTAGGGGTCTAGAACTCTCTACCTGAAAGGATAATAGAGGCAGAAAGCCTCAGTAGATTTAAAAAAAGACTTTGGGATGCACTTGAAGTGCTGTAACCTACAGGGCTACAGACCAAGAGCTGGAAAGTGGAATTAGGCTGGATAACTTTTTTTGGCTGGCACAGACACAATGGGCCAAATGGCCGCCTCCTCTGCTGAAAAATTTCTATGTTTCTAAAAGGAGCAGGAGCTGCATGGATACAAAATTAACTAAGTGGTAGAAACGAGAGTTGTGGTGAATGGCAGTTTTTCAGACTGGAGAGCGATATGCATTGGTGTTCCACTTGGGTTTAGTTCTAGGGCTACTGATGTTTTTGATGTACATTAATGACTTAGACTTGTGGGTCCAGGCCATAATTTTGAAATTAGCAGATGACACAAACTTGGAAGTGCAATCAACAGTGAGGAAGATAATATACTTGAGGAGGACTTAGAATGGCTGGTGGAATTGACAGACACAAAGCAGAAGAAATTCAACACAGTGAGGCGTGAGGTGATGCATTTTCATGGGAAGAATGAGGAGGGACAATGCAAGCTAAAAGGTACAATTTTAAAGGTGGGTGTAAGGAGAGAGAGACTTGGTAGTTGTGCACAAATCTTTGCAGGTGGCAGGACAGGTTAACAAAGCAGTTAATAAGGTATGGTATTAGCCATGGCATATTTGTTAGCACCCTTGCCTCTGAGTCAGGAGGTTGTGTGTTCAAGTTCCACTCCAGAGACTTGAGCACATAAATCAAGGCTGACATCCCAGTGCAGTACTGAGGGAGTGTTGCATTGTCGAAGGCCTGGTCTTTCAGACTTGACGTTGAAGCAAGTCCCCATCTGCCCCCTCAAATGGATGTCAAAGATCCCACAGCACTATTTTGAAGAAGAGCAAGGGAGTTATCCTGATTAATATTTATCCCTCAGTCAACATCACAAAGAAAACGGATTATTTGGTCATTATCACATTGCTGTTTGTGGTAGCTTTCCCTGAGCAAATTGCCTGCTACATTTCTTAGATTAGTGCCAACATTTGTGAAGTATTTCTTTGGCTTTGAAGTGCTTTGGAACCTCCTATGGCCATGAAAGATGCTAGATCCTCAGGTTTATAAATAGAGGCATAATTTCTGAAAGCCAGGAAGTTGTACTAAACCTAGCTAAAGGACCAGTTTAGCCCCTGCTGGAGTAGTGTCCAATTCTGGACTCATACGAATTAGGAGCAAAAGCAGGCCATTCAGCCCCTTGAGCCTGCTCCGCCATTAATAAGATCACAGCTGATCTGTTTGTGTTTCAAATTCCACACTCCCATCTACCCCCGATAATCTTTGATTCCCTTGCCTAATAAGAATCTATTTACCTCTGCCTAAAAATGTTCAATGATCCCGCCTACACCACCTTCTGAGGCAGAGTTCCAAAGTCGCACAACCCTCAAAGAAACAATTTCTCCTCATTTCCGTCCAAAAAGGGCGACCCTAATTTTAAAACAGCGCCCCCTAGTTCTGGACTCATCCACAAGAGAAAACATCCTTTCCATATCCACCTTGTCAAGACCGTTCAGGATCTTATATACTTGGATCTTATATACTTCAATCAAGTCTCCCCTCACTCTTCTAAACTCCAGTGAAAATTAGCCCAGTCTGTCCAACCTTTCCTCATAAGACAACCCACTCATTCTAGGTATCAATCTAGTAAACCTTCTCTGAACCACCTCCAATGCATTTACATCCTTCCTTAAATAAGGAGACCAAAACTGCACACAGTATTCGAGATGGAGTCTCACCAATGCCCTGTATAACTGAAGCATCACATCGTTCCTTTTATTTTCAGTTCCTCTCTTAATAAAAGATTGCATTCCATTAGCCTTCTTTATGACTTGCTGTACTTGCAGACTATCTTATTGCGACTCATGCAATAGAACACCTAGATCTCCCTGCACCTCGGAATTTTGCAGTCGTTCTCCGTTTAAGTAATACTCTGCTTTTTTTATTCTTCCTGCCAAAGTGAATAACTTCACATTTTCCCACATTATACTCCATCTGCCAGATTTTTGCCCACTCCCTCAACCTATCTATATCGGTCTGCAACCTCCTTATGTCCTTTTCACAACATATTTTCATACCTATCTTTGTCATCTGCAAATGTAGCTACCAAGCCATTGCTCTCCTCATCTAAGTCATTGAGATAAATTGTTAAAGTTGAGGCCCCAGCACAGACCCCTGCGGAGCTCCACTTGTCACATCCGATCATTCAGAAAAGGACCCATTTATACATACTCTCTATTTTCTGCCAGCCAGCCAATTTTTTATCCATGCTAATGGGTTACTTCCTACACCATGAGCTCTTAATTTGTGCAATAACTTTTTATGTGGCACCTTGTCACCAGACTCTAGGAAGGACATGAAGGTTTTGGAGAGGGTACAGAAAAGATTTCTGCTAACAGTTCCAGGGAAGAGGGATGACAGTTGTACGGATATACTGAAAAACAGAGATTACTTTCCTTGGAGCAGAGAAGGCTAAGGGGGAATTTGATAGAGATGTTTAAATCATGAAGGGTTTAGAGATGGTAAATGAAGAGAAACTTTGTCAATAACTTGAGGGTTGGATCACCAAAGGGTACAATTTTAAGATGATTGGCAAAAGAGCCAGAAGCAATATGAGGGAAAACTTTTTTATTCAACAAATGGTTAGGATTTGGAATGCACTGACTGATAAGGTGGTAAAGACAGGTTTATTAGTAGCTCGAGAGAGAATTTGACACATAATGAAGGAAAAAATATGCAGGGATATGGAGAAAGAGCCAGAGAGTGGAACGAACTTTGCAAGAGCCAGTGTTGACTCAGGTTGAATGGCTTCCTTCTCTGTACGATTCTATGGTTCCTTATCCTGTAGCTTAAAAAGAAATTATTTGTTTAATTGTGTATATGCAAAATGAATAGCAGCAAAAATGTGCTGTGAAAGATTTTGAAGTCCTGCAGTCATTTTTGCAAGAGCCATGTAACCATTTAGAAATGACTGACCCACTTCAAACTCGTGCCAAATTTGCATCCACACAAGAAAAGTGTATCTTTTACTTCTGTTGCATATTGACCAGCATTAAAATGGTAATTGGTAATGGAGAAACAAATGTTCCATTGGGAGTGTTTGGTTGCACTTTGTTAACTTTTTGTCTGGCTGAGGCAACCATTTCTCATACAGATATAAATGAACAATTTATTGTTTACTTCTCCGTTTTAATTTATTTGAATTCCTTTCCTCACTGTGGGTATATGCCTCAGCTGAATTGTTCTATCTTGCAGATGGCCTGGCTAAGCCTGGAGATTTGCTGTGTGGAAAATTAAGGCTGACGCTGAACAGGTCATACCACTGTGTTTGTAAGATCTGCAAACTACAATTTGGTGATAGTTGTATAAGTTTAAAATATAGCTTGGAAAGGGGTCTGTCCATTTTGGAAACATAGCCCCTTGACCTCCCTAGGCAGTATAGAACTAGTTGGCTGTGTTCTCTGTCTGTAACCGTGATGGAGTCCATAGACTACATTTGTCAAAACAAACCCCTGTCAACAGTTATTATAAACTTTTGTTATTTCCTGTGTGTTAATGCTTTGATACACTTGGGTATAGTCCCTAACTATGAATTTCTAAAATCTTTATCTGTAAGATGACAACTTGTGCTCTGGACAGTGGTAATAATTTAATTTGTTCTGTCATCTGTTTCTGCACTGATAAATCAAAAGTATAAACTCTACTCAAGACTGTCACTGTTGAAGACCTTCAGCAGATCAAATACAGCAGTATTATGTGGTTCATTTTATTGAACTGGATAATACATGTATTAATATGAGCAAAATTGGTTTCTTTTTACCACAAAGCATTTTGCGGAGCTTTGTTTGTTTAAAAAATTAGGAATTTGAATTTAAATTTCAGACCACCACTGAATGTATAACAATTTTTAAATGAAGTTATGTCAAGGAATGTTTCAGGTAATTGAGTCCTGTTTAACAGAGTAATTTTAATGTTGGAGAATTAAATTTTGCCTCCTTTTGGATGGAATTTGATAAGTGTCCAAATATTTAGGAAACAAACTGATAGAAGCAATCCGAGAGTACAAAATTTACCTGAAGGTACAAGCAGTATTCAGATAAATTGGTTGCAAACTAAAGATCTAAGTATCTATGCACCAATTCAAGAAATGGTCATGGGGACCGTTACCATAAGGTTATGACAGGTAGAACCACGACTGGAGAATTTGTTAGTAAAATCACCCCCCCCCCCCCCCCGCCAACCCTGCTCCCCCCAGCATAGCCTCATGATTTCCTTGTAGCCCAGTGAAACTTTGAATAGCTTATTTATTCTTAGGGTGATTCTAAACATTAATAGTGCCTTAAAAATATGAGTTTTAAAAAAAAGTGGAGAAGCCCTGTTCTGGATTACTTAGTGCAAATTACTTAAATTTTTAATTTGCCAGCATGTTATTAAGTATGCAAAGCACTGAATCAGGGGACTGTCTATAATTTACATTGGAGGAAAGATTCAAAAGCTTAAAGTCTAGCAAGAAATATTGTGATGGTGCTTCGGGTCACAATTTTATTTTTATAATGTTCCGTTAAGCATTCCTTTAAGATGACATCCTTTTTACAGAGTCATAAAAGCATCATATTTAAATCAGTCTCTATTGCATGCTGTTATTTTATCATTTTTTTTAGCAGCTTACAGGTTTTATAATAGATTAATTTTTTGCAGAATCTAATTTTTTTCACAGTCCTGTATTGTTCCAACAGTTGCTTTTACTTAGTTTTGTATTTCCAACCTTCTCAGCATTACCTTGTAATGGGAATGCTTTTGATATAACTCTCTGTCATTGCATAGTAGAAACTTTACTGATATTAAGGACTGTCTTCAGTTGCTTACATAGCCTTGTTGACTAGGTTTATTAGAAGTTATTTAAATAAATGGAATGGTTCTTGTTATTACTGATTAAAATCGGCTTGAAAGGAGCCAAGGACATTCTTTATGTATTAACAGCACTTTTTCATATTACGAACTGGCAAGGTTTCATGGTACAATGAAAAGTGAACCCAGAGCATTCCTTAAGGCTGGAATTTGTGTTCTGCTTTAGTACAGATACCAAATAAAACATGTTGATTTGTTTTATGTGGTGTACTGCAAAACTGCAACATCTCAAAATTGGGCTGGATTCTGTGCGTTGTTAGCATCTTTACAAACTTGATTTGGCCGTTGCTTGTCTGCTAGTGCCCTGCAGAACCATATGGACTGGCTTCATTTAAATATTTTAAAACTTAACACTTGAACCAAGCTTTTGGCCACCTTCCTAATGTCTCCTTCTTTGGCTCAGTGTCAGTAAATTCAACAGGTATTTTGCTTCGGTCTTCACTATAGAGGATACAAGTACCATCCCAGAAATAACTCTAAATCAGGAAATGGAAGGGATGGAGGAACTCAAGAAAATTAAAGTCACCAGGGACGTGGTACTGAGCAAACTGTTGGAGCTGTGGGCTGACAAGTCCCCAGGGCCTGATGGACTTCATCCTACGGTCTTAAAAGAAGTGGCCAGTGAAATGGTTGATGCATTGGTTTAATTTTCCAAAATTCCCTAGATTCGGGGAAGCTTCCATTAGATTGGAAAATAGTGAATGTAATTCCTTTATTCAAGAAAGGGAGGGAGACAGAAAGCAAGAAACTACAGACCAGTTAGCTTAACATCTGTCTTAGGGAAAATGTTAGTTATTATTGATGTTATAGCAGGGCACTTAGAAAAATTCAAGGTAATCAGGCAGAGTCAACATAGTTTTGTGAAAGGGAAATCATGTTTAACCAATTTATTGGAGTCCTTCGAAGAAGTAACATGTGCTGTGTATGTACTGTGTTTAAATTTCCAGAAGGCCTTTGATAAGGTGCCACATCAAAGGTTATTGCGGAAAATAAAAGCTCATGGTGTAGGGGGTAACATATTGGCATTGTTACAACCATCCGCTCCAGTCAAAGCCCCCAATCAAAATATACGATTCTGATTGTGGCGGGAGAAACGCACTGTTAATTCAATTCCGTCGCTCCACAGATCGCCTTGCATGACATTTTAAACTTTCCAAAGTAAAGAAAGACCCAGCCAAATTGTACCATCTATTAACCCCCGAATGAGGCTAACCAAACCAGGTGTCTTTAAATCAACAAATTAACTCTTTAATTAGAAGAACTAAATTCTTAAAGACTATGAAGATATAACCAACATTTAAAATAGAAAAAAATTGGAGTCCTTTCAAATTTACAGTCCAATGTTGCTTGAGGTCCTCCCAGCCGTCCAATGGGGGAAAAAAGATTCTTCCACAGTAGAACAGTCCTTAGTCTAATACTAGCAGTAAGTGATGCTTTCCTTCTGCCTCGAATTTCAGCATTTAATAACTTGCAAACACTTTCAATAGAATCACTATGACTTCAGAGTTTTTGAGGGATAAAAGCTTGTCACAGTCTAACTTCCCTTCCTTTTGTTCAAATTATCAGAGATCTCTGTTTTGGCTTGACTTTTTTTTAGAATTTTGAGAGATAATAATTAAACAGACTAAAATTCTCTTCCTTCAGTTTAAATGGTTGCGAGCTCTTTTTTCAGGTGCTAACACCACAACTGTCTGTCTGTGTGTGTTCTGTTAGAACAGACTGTCTTCAACCAAAAAGCCAGTTCAAAATTGAATTGTAACAAATGTATCGCTTGATATAACCAAGTGGCTATATCCATGGTAACGAGAATGCACCCTTTGAATTGTAGTCTCCGAATGGTTGTATTCAACAGCTACCGAAAATGCATTTTCTCTAACTCCTGAGGCTTGCTGGTTCTTAAGGCAGTACAGATCCTTTGCCAGCCTTAAAGGAAAACAGCATATTCCCCGGAGAAAAAAAAACTACAGGACCATGACAGCATGGATAGGAGATTGAATAGCTAAAGGGAAACCGAGAGTAGGCGTAAATGGGTCATTTTCTGGTTGGCAAGATGTAACAAGTGGTATGCTGCAGGGATCAGTGCTGGGGTCTCAACTTTTTACAATTTATATAAATTACCTGGATCAAGGGACTGAAGGAATGGCTGCTAAATTTTCTGATGACGCAAAGATAGGTAGGAAAGTAAGTTGTGAAGCGGACATGCAGAGACTACAAAGGAATATAGATAAGTTAAGTGAGTGGGCAAAGACCTGTCAAATAGAGTATAATGTACGAAAATGTGAAATTGTCCATTTTGGCAGGAAGAATAAAAAAGAAGCATATTATCTAAATAGAGATTGCAGAGCTCTGAGATGCAGAGGGATCTGTGTCTCAGAGGGCATGAATCGCAAAAGGTTAGTATACAGGTGCAGCAAGTAATTGGGAAAGCTAATAAAATATTATCGTTTATTGCAAGGAGAATTGAATACAAAAGTAGGGAGGTTATGCTTCAGTTATATTGGGCATTGGTGAGACCACATCTGGAGTATTGTGTGCAGTATTGGTCTTATTTAAGGAAGGATGTAAATGCATTGGAGGAAGTTCAGAGAAGGTTTACTAGACTAATACCTGGAATGGGCAGGTTGTCTTATGAGGAAAGGTTGTACTGGCTAGGCTTGTATCCGCTGGAATTTAGGAGAATAAGAGGCAACTTGAATGAAACATATAAGATCTTGAGGGGTCTTAACAGGGTGGATGTGAAAAGGATGTTTCCCCTTGTGGGAGTATTTAGAACTAGGGGTTGAGAAGGCTCAAGGGGCTGGTGGCCTACTCCTGCTCCTAATTCATATGTTCGTAGTTTTTGTCTCATTACATTCCCATGAAACACTTTGGAACGTTTCACTATGTTAAAGGCACTACATATTTGCAACTTGTTTGCTTGCTGCTGGAATGTTAAAATTGTAAGTTTCAGCGGAGAATTGTCACACACAACCTTAAAGTTCTGGGTTGTTGCCCCTTATATGCTATTTGTTTACAAAAGTGGTTTAAAATAAACTTCAAGTGGTACAGATGCTTTTCTGGACTTGTGTTCCATTGGGGACAAGTGTCCTTTTGTAACTTCAGTAATCGAAAAACTATGAAGGAATGAAGACGGTGACCTTGTGCCACCACAGGGATGGTATAATTTTTGCTATTGATCTGGTTCCATGATGGTTATGATTTCCAAATAAACACGGCACTTGATGCCCTCAAGTGATCTAATTTTATTTCTGCCCATTTCTACCATTAATGCAGCATTAAACCACTGAACCACCAGAACAAACGTGCACTTGCTTTGATCTTGAAGTTTTACTTTCAAAACCGAAGTGGATAGAATACTGAATCTGGAGTTTTTATTTCACCACAATTTTTACTCTATTTCCGTTCTGCCATTCTTAATAAAATTATTTTTTATTCTAATTTTGAAAATCTGAAGATAAGAAGCCAACCATAGTAAACTATGTTAATACACAATTCAGTTTCTTCAAAACATATTATATGTAGGAATTACAATGCATTTTCACTTTTAGATTGACACTATTTTCACTTCTCTTTTCCCTTGCTCAACAAAACAAAGTATGCGTTCAAGAGCATATTTGTGCATAGTTTCCGATAAAACAATTCTGGGAACCGTAATCAAAATGTCTCATAAACACAGATTACACATTTACCTATTCTCATTTTTAAAAGGACGTGTACGGATTCATTCATTCAGTTTGGCTTTCTGTTAAACTAGGGGGAAGAAAACGGAACTTGGTTGTATTGTATGACAACTATTTCCTCCTTTGTTTTATCCCCTTTCCCTAGTACAGGAAACAAGCACTGTAGGCGAAAAGTGAAAGGACTATAGTACATGTTGCTGTAGTTAATTGTATGGTAAGCAAATCTTTAAGGGGCTTGGATGATGTTGGTTAAAATCTAGGGATAATGGCATGTGAAATAATGGTTCTCTGGAGGCCATCATAAGCTGCCTGTCTTTGTAAACTGTAGCTGGGTGAAAGCAGCAGATTGCCCCTTTGCCCTGTGTAATCCTCCTGGAAAAGTAAACATATGGTGCGATTTGACTTTAAATAATGCCAGGTTACCTCCCTAAAGGGGGTTTGAGCTTTCACTATTGCTGCATTACTTTGACTCATGTTGATGGCTGTTGCCTGATGGATGGATTGTGTTTTATGCTACCGTGGAACAGTGTGCTACTGTCTGCCTCTTGGAGGCTTTAGGGGAAGCATGCCACTCATAGTTGGGACAGTGCTTTTTGTAAACTTGGGTATCTCCAGAGATTTTGGAATCTGCTGATTCTGCTGAAGTTCTGTTTCACAGCCTGTGGATTTCCACAATTTAAAAAAAATGAAGCACTCCAGACAGGCAGTTGCAGAACAAGTGTCAGTTAATTTGATGAAAATTTCTGTTGCATTACTCTTATTGTGTTTCATAATTATTCACAGGTCTGTATGAATTGTTGGCTTCCTTGCCAACCCAGCTGCAGTCACATGTGAACAGCCAGGAAGATCTGACCTTCCTACGGGATATGTTTGGTGAAAAAAGCCTTCATTCACTAGTAAAGGTAACCACAGTATAAACTAACCAAGAAAGCATATGGAAAAATGTTTTGCCGACCATGTTATTGCTAGATAAAAACAAGTAGCTTTTTATTCCACGAGCTTTATTATGAACATAGCTTGAGTGGAAGTTGTGAAAAGAGACACTTACCAAATTGCACAGATGGATAGTTTTAATGAGGTGATAATCTGGTACACTGCATTAATTTCACCAGCGTATTGTTTTGCTTGAATTGGATTTAGTTTATTAAAAGGAATATAAATTAGAAATCTTTCCACTAAATATTGAAAGAATTGCACTACCCTTGTGGATGCAGTGGACTCTCTGTGACCAAGGCCTCCGCTAATACCGTCTTGAAGCAGTCAGGTGGGGACTCTCAAGAATGCCTCAGGATAAATGGATACTCAATCTTTTACCTAAACCCCTTCTCACCTCTAAAAATGCACTTGGCCTCCACCAAGCGCCTCCCTGGAGCAATGTGGCTAAGATAGGGAACTCAGCCAGCTAAGTTGGGGTTAGAACCTGGCATCCATTGCTGCTTGAAATGTTTGTTGATGCTCTAACATGCTGTTAACTGTACTGCCTTGTATGGGAGATAGAGCAAGCATTTCAAATGTTGATTCTCGGATAGTAATTCCAAAAGTGGCACACACAATTTGGGAGCACATACAAAAATGTCATAGCCACAAAAGCTTCCTGTTCATATCCATTTTTAATATTGTTCAGTTCTCCACCCATCACCCCCTCCCTCCCCCATCTCCCCAAAACTGTTTATTTCTATGTTTTTGATTGAATATTGAGTGCTAGAAATAATTGCATAGGTAGGCTGTGTGAATGATCTGAGTAGAGATGACCAATAATTTAAGGATCCTTCAGCATTGATGGCATTTGTTAAATGAATCCCCACATAATTCAGATTCAATAACTTCAATTTTATCAATACAACTTGTTATAAACAGAAGTATTCAACCATTTGACAGACAAAATAAAAGATTGCTACTTAATGATAATGCCTTGTAACAGTTTGGTTCTTAAAGGATCTGTGATGAGACACTACGAATTGTATTTCTGCACTCGTCCCATTCTACATTAAATAGCAATACAGCATTTCTGTGCCCTTCCCCTTTCCCTGTGAACAAATTTTGCCACTCAAATGGTGCGTATAATATATTTTATGCAATTGCTATTTAAACATACACCAATAGATGGGGTAGAAGTATAGTAGAAGACAGTTACTTGATCAGAGTTATGAGGAAAAGAATTTCACTAATTACTTCAAGTGCATTAAGGATATGCTATGGCACAGGCAGGATCTCTTGCTTTTTGTTTGAAATTTGTTATTTGTTAAGAGAGATGGCCATAGACTTGGCTTTGTTCAAGTGCTGATGTCATAGTACTTCTATTTTTAGCCAGTATTCAAATTGCAATTTGGGATTTTAGGATTAAGAAGGGACAAAATTGATTTTTCTTTTCACCCAAAAGTTGAAAGCTGAGGAATAAATTATCTGGAAGGGCCATTTAAGTTAAGAGTATATATCAGACACGTATAAATGGGTTCAGGAGGTAATGAGATGTGATTTTACAAGCTGTAATAAAAAGGCAGGAGAGGGCAACATACTTGTAAAATTTAATGGAATTTTCCTGCTTCAAATTCATGTTCTTGTGCACCTATTTTCAAACCGTTGTGATCATAAAAGGCATAGGGAAGTAGAATAATCAGATATATTCGTCGAAAGTAACTTGCTCCTTGACTAGTTAGTTATGGTATCAATTACTTGCATCCCGCTCCTAAAATGTTGTTCATACACCAGTAATATTTATCCCATTCTACTGTTCTTCCTTAGCTGCTTTTCAAAGATGACTCGCCAAAGCTTTTTCTGTATTCTGTCATAACTAAAATGTCTAATACTAAAATAAGCCACGTGGCTCCTATCTGTATTGTCTACTCTAAATTTTTTTGGTGACCAAACTGGAAACATTACTCAAGGGGCCGTCTGATCAGAGCACTGTACAGTTTAAATATGATCTCCTACTGTCTTGACTGCAAAGTTCAGCATTGAATCTTTTTTTGTTTCACTGTTGAGAACCATGAACACTAATTGTGACATAACAGAAATTCGGTGCCTTCATATTGTGCATTTAAGAAAATGTGCATTTATATAACACCTTCCACGACCTAAGGCTGTTACAAAGCAGTTTATAGCCAGTTCAGTTTTTGAAGTGTTGTCACTGTGTTGTAATGAAGGAAACGGAAACACGGTTGCCAACTTGTGCGCAACAATATGATGATCAGATAATGTTTTTCTCGTGATGTCGGTTGAGGCATAAATGTTGGCCAGGGCATTGTTCAGAATAGTGCCTTGGGATCTTTTGTGCCCGCCTGAGAAGGCAAACTGCCTCGGTTTAACTTATGACAGCACCTGATTCAGTGCAGCATTTCTTCATGAGTGTCAGTCTAAATTTTGTGCAAGTTTCTAGGCTGGGGCTTGAGCCCACAACCATCTAACTCAGAGGTGAGAATGTTACCACTGAGTCACAGCTTTTTTTTTTAGTGCTTCATGAAAATTGATGGTAAAGCGTTTCCAAATCACAAGGTGCCTACTCTTGGCTCAGTGTCATAAAGTTGTCAGATTCTGTGTCAGGGGTTTCACAAACATAAGCAGTTTGAAGTACTCATTTATTGAAATTATTTTGTATTAATTTTCCAGATGCAATTCTGCTTTACTACTGTTAGTTCCTGTGGATTTGACTTTCCCAAATGTAACCCAGTATTTTGTTTTCTGTTATCTATGTAGTCATTGTTCATTAAGTGTCCACTTTGTCAATGGTGCATTATCTGTCATCTCACCTGAGGTTGGCTACGAAAGGAACACTTAAAAGGATAATATGAACTTAGACTGTAAGATTTCTGCAACCCAGACTGAATTTCTGAGAGTGGTTGCAGAAAGCTTAGTTGGTCAGCGTTTTGCTAGAAGGGAATTTATTGAGGCAGTGCGCACAAAGAAGTTGCAGCTTTGCTTTGCCATGTGTTTGGAGACATTTTTTGCTCCAATTCAGTACTCTTTATTTTCTTTACATCAATAATCATTGTAGTTTTTTAAGCCCTTTGCAGTATTGTAAGAGGGTTTTGAAAAGGCAAAGTTACTCCCTTACTGGTAACAACTGTTCATTTTTAAAAAATACAATATGCCAATCTCACACTGTTAGTCAGATAATATGATCTTTCTCTTGCATGCTTCTGTTCTTGTGTTGAGTTTTTCTCTCCCTCTCACTTGCTTTTCTGCTTCTCTCTTCCTAATTTTTTTTTGCATCCTTCTGCCTTCTCTTTCGTGCCTTAGTCTCTCTATCCTTTTGGGTGAGAGATGATATAGTGTGGGGTGGGGAAAGATACCAATGCCTGAAACCAGACCTGGGCCAACTGGTTAGTCTTGTGTCTTGCTTTTTAACAAACTCCTGCGTTTGTGGATTCCAAAGCTCTTGGGGGTGGTGGGGGGGCGTGGTGTAGTGCTGTCTCTTACTCCGACAAGATGTGGATCACCATTGCCCAGACCAATCTCTGTTAATTGAATTAGTGAGCAGTTCCCATGGTCTTTTCCTAGGCGACTTTTAAAAAAAAATTCTTTCATGGGATGTGGACGTCGCAGGCCAGGCCAGCATTTATTGCCCATCCCTAATTGCCCTTGAACTGAGTGGCTTGCTAGGCCATTTCGAGGGCATGTAAGAGTCAACCACATTGCTGTGGATCTGGAATCACATGTAGGCCAGACCAGGTAAGGACAGCAGATTTCCTTCCCTAAAAGACATTAGTGAACCAGATGGGTTTTTACAACAATCGACAATGGTTGCATGGCCATCATTAGACTAGCTTCAAATTCCACCTTCTGCTGTGGTGGGATTCGAACCCATGTCTCCAGAGCAATAGCTGGGTCTCTGGGTTACTAGTCTAGTGACAATACCAGTACGCCACCGCCTCCCCTGAGACTGTCTCTTCGAATGCAAATTTTTTGCCAGCCAATGCTGATCTCTATAAACAAATCATCTCTCCACTCCAGCAACAGTTTAAAATTAGTTTTCATGTGATGAAATTAATATGCCTCATTCTTGGCAGGTGGGGGTCTTCATGACATAATTTAAAAGGTACCTGGACATGCACCTGACGTGCTTTAACCAGCAAGGCTATGGACAGATGCTGGAAGTTGGGATTAGATTGGGAAGCTAGTTTTTCCAGCTGGCATGGACATGATGGGCTGAATAGCCTCCTTTTTTGTCGTAATTTTTCTATAGTTCTATGGACTGATGTTAGGCTAACTGGCCTGTAGTTCCTCATTTTCTCTCTACCTCCTTTCTTGAAAAGTGGTGTAACATTTGCCAACTTCCAATCTGACAGGACCATTCCCGAATCTAAGGAATTCTAGTAAATCATAGTCAGTGCATCCACTATCTCCGCAGCTATCTCTTTTAGAATCATAGGATGTAGGCCATCTGGTCCCAGGGAGTTGTCAGATTTTGTCCCTGAAGTTTCTCCAATACTTATTCTCAGCGGATATCAATATCCTTAATTTCCTCACTTTTTAGCCCCTAGGTTACTGCCTATTTCTGGTATGGAACTTGTGTCTTTTACTGTGAAGACAGACACAAAATATTTGTTCAACGCCTCTACGATATCCTCATTCCCCATGATAATTTCTCCTGTCTCTGCCTCTAAGGGTCTACTTCAGCTACTCTCTTAGTTTTCTATGTACTGATGAAAGCTCTTACAATCTGTTTTTATATTGCTGGCTAGTTTACTCTCATGGCCCTTTACTGGTTTCTAAACACGCCCAATCTTCAGATTTGCAACTATTTTTTGCAACATTGTAAACCTCTACTTTCAGTCTCATACTCTCCTTAACTTCCTGAATGAGCCACAAATGGTCTTTCTTGCCGAGTTTTTGTTTTTGAACGGAATGTACTTTTGTTGAACACTTTGAATTGTTTCCTTAAATGTTTCCCACTGTTCATTTACCGTCGTAACCTTCTAGTCTATTTACCCTTATTAACCGTAGCCAATTCTCCCCACATACCTTCGTAATTGGCTTTGTTTAAGTTTAAGATTCTTGTTTGTGATTGAAGTGTGTGTCACTTTCAAACTTAACATGAAATTCAATGGTATTATTATCACTATTTCCCAGTGGATCTTTTACTATGACATTGCTCAATTACCCTGCTTCGTTACACAATACGAGATCTAAGATAGCTTTATCCCTAGTCGGTTAGACAATGTATTGCTCCAAGAAACTGTCATGAAAACATTCTACAAACTCATCTTCTAGACCACTGTTGCCAATTTGATTGTCCCAGTCTATATGCAGATTAAAGTCCCCCACAATTAATACATTCCCTTTTTTACATGCTCTATATTATTTCCCGTTTAATGTTCTGTCTAATAATGTAACTACTGTTCGGGGGCCTGTAAACTACTCCCACCAGTGTTTTCTGACTCCTGCGCTTCCTAATTTCCAACCAAATTGATACTACATGATCTTCTGAGGCTAGATCCCTTCTAATTATAATGTCCTTATGTCATCCTTTATTATCAGGGCTACCCCTCCTCCTTTGCCATTCTGCCTGTCTCTCCAAAATATTGTGTACCCTGGAATATTCATTTCCCAAACTTGATCTCCTTCTAACCATATCTCGGTAATGGTAATTAGATCTAGATCATTTACCTCTATTCGTGCCAGTAGTTCATCTGTCTTATTACAGATGCTTCGTGCATTCAGATAAAGGAACTTTAATTTCATTTTTTTTTTTACCTCTGTTCCCTGCAATGACCTTATTTGCTGATGTGCAGTTTTTGTTCAACACTCTGTCCCTTCCTTTTGGGAGTTACCCACATCAATTTCCTGCTCCGATGTTCTGACCTCTCTCTTTGGATTTCTAATTTACCCTTTACCCAAAACCTCCCCCCCCCCCCCCCCCCCCCCCGTTAGTTTAAAGCCCTGTCCACAGCCCTAGTTATGCGATAGGCCAGGATACTGGTTCCAGCCCGGTTCAAGTGAAGGCCATCCCAACGGAATAGCTCCCTCTTCCCTGAGTACTAATGCCAGTGCCCCAAGAATCAAAACGCTTCGTCCCACGCCACTCTTTGAGCTACGCCTTTAGTTCTCTATTCTGCTTGACCCTGTGCCAATTTGCACGTGGCTCAGGTAACAATCTGGAGATGATTACCTTTGATGTTCTGTGTTTTAATTTGGAGCTTAACTCCTCAGATTCTCTCAGCATAACATCATTTCTGGTTCTACCTATGTCAGTGGTTCCCACATGGACCGCAACAACTGGATCCTCCCCCCCCCCCCCCCATCCCTCACCATTCCAGGTTCCTCTCCAGCCACGAGGAGATGTCCTTAACCCTGGCACCGACAGGCAACACAGCTGTCGGAACTCCCGGTCGCAGCTACAGAGAACAGTATCTATCCCCCTGACTATAATGTCTCCTATCACTACCACATTTCTCTCCTGTACAATTGTAGCAAGGCTTTCTTATTCTTGCGCTCCATTCCCCTTGCAATAAAAGCTAACATGCTGTTTGCCTTCCTAATTGGTTACTGTAATCGCAAGCCAACTTGGTGTTCCTTGTACAGATACAAGGAACATGTCCCTCTGAACATCCACGTTTACAAGTTTCACGCCTTTTTAAAAATATTCTGCTTTTCTATTCTTGCTACCAAAGTGAATAAGCTCACACTTACTGCATTGTACTCCATCTGCCACTTTCTTGCCCACTCACTTAACCTGTCTGTATCTCTTTGCAGCCTAATATTTCCACGTAGCTTTGTATTGTCAGCAAACTTAAATACAATACTCTTGGTCTCTCCATCTAATTCATTAACATAAATTTTAAAAGCTGGGGCCGCTGTACTGATACTTGCGGCACTCCACTAGTCACAGCCTGTCAACTTGAAAATGCCCCCGTTTATCCCTACTCTTTGCTTCCTGTCCATTAACCAATCATCTATCCCTGCTAATAACTCTGTGATATCTTATCTTGCATATTAACCTTTTGTGTGGCACCTTATTGAATGCCTTTTGGAAATCCAAGTAGACTACATCTACTTGTTCCCCTTTATCTACTCTACTAGTTACATCCTCAAAAAACTCCAATAAATTTGTCAAACACTATTTCTGTTCCGTAAAACCATGTTGATTTCGTTTGATCATGCTATCATTTTCTAAGTGCCTGGTTCAGACTTCCTTAATATTAAGATTCCAGCATTTTCCCGGATGTGGAATTTAAGGCACGGGTGTACTGGCCGCTGCGCCAACGATCGCGGCGGGCCTGGAATATTGAAGGTAAGTCCATTTAAATGTATCCATTTTATTCATTTAAATATTTAAATTCAGGTTCCATTGCCCAGAGGTGGAGGAGTTGTCGCCACGGGGCCTTGGCGCCACTGGGTGGTTCGGTCTGGGTCCTCCTGACATTGAGGAACGTGGTGGGCCTCTTCTGGACCCATCTTTAGGCCCCCCGCCATGGATCATGACGCCGGGGGGGGACAGCAAGATCCAGCCCCTTATTTCTCATTTAGTAAAGTAATAGCAAGTTATAGTTCCCTAGCTTGGAGACAACAGAAGAACTCACCAGCTACTGGAGGTAAAACAAAAAGAATAAGAAGCAGCATACCTCCTTTCCCCTCTCCACCTTATTTGCACTTGCGCCAAATTCCCAACTTGGCACGCGGTTCACGAAGCACTCCGCTCCCCACTCTGTGCGGTAGCCAATGCTGTCTACTTAGTTACAGAGCTTTTGACTCATATCCAAGTTACAAGTGATCATAAGATGATAGAATTTCACATTGATTTGGTGAGTGACATGCACAAGTCAGAAGCTTGAGTATTGAGTTTAAATAAAGCCAATTACAATAGGAATGAGGAGTGAGTAGGCTCAGGTAGATTGGGAAATTACATTAAATGGTCTGGCCGATGAGCAATAGCAACATTAAAAGAAAAATTTCATGATGCTCAATATTCCATTTAGAAATTAAAAACTCTAGGAAAAGAAATTTGTCTGTGGCAACTGAAGAGGTTAAGCATAGTATTAAATTCAAAGAGGCTGAAAATATTGGCAATAGTAGTAGTAGGCTTGAGGATTTGGACAGTTTTGGATAACAGCAAAAGTTGAGACCAAACTAACCAGAAATAACATAACAGATTGTACGAGCTTCTACAAGTACGTAAAAAGGAAGAGAGTAGCAAAAGCAAAAGTGGGTCCCTTAGAGCCAGAGATAGGAGAAATTAGAATGGGGAATAATGGCAGAGATGTTAAATAAATATTTTGTGTCTGCCTTCACAGTGAAAGGCACAAAGAAAAAGCAAACCGTTGGAACCAAGGGTCTAATGAGAGTGAGCAACTTAAAAGTATTAATATTTAAGTATTAATATTTAACGTAACGTAGTGGAGAAATTAATAGGACTGAAAGCCAGCAAATTTCCTGGACCTAATGGCCTACATCCCAGGGTTATAAAAAAGGTGGCTGCAGAGATGGTGGATGCCTTCGATTCTGGAACTGTCCCAATGGATTTGAAGGTAACAAATTTAACACTGCTGTTGAAGAAAGGAGGGAGGAAACTAGGAACTATCGGCCAGTTAGCCTGATATCAGTTGTTGGAAAAATAGTTGATTCCATTATTAAGGAAGTGGTATCAGGGCACTTAGAAAATCATCATATGATTAGGCAGAGTCAACATGAAAGGGACATTTTGTTTGACAAATCTATTGGAGTTTTTTTTTTGAGGGAACCAGTGGCTGTATATATTTGGATTTTCTAAAGGCACTCAATAAGGAGCCATGTGAAAAGTTGCAAAAGATAAGGGTTCATGGGATCGGGGGTCATGTTAGCATGAATAGACTATTGGTTAAAGAACAAAAAACAGAACAGGAATAAATGGGTTATTATCAGGTTGTTAGGCTCCAGCTGGATCAGTGCTGGGGCCCCATCAATTGACAATCTATATTAATGTCTTGGGTGAAGAGACCAAATTTGCTAACGGTACAAAGTGAGGTGGGAAAGTAAGCTGTGAGGAGGACACAGACGGCTGAATTTTACAATTGCGCCCCCGCAATTGGCGGTGGGCGAAATCAATGGAGGCGGCTGCATGTCACTGAGCCACCGCAATCCTAAGCACGGTGGCTTATTTAATAGCCGGGGCGGGCCCTCCCCGATCACATAGGGCTTTGAGTCCTACTGTTAAATTTAAATATTTAAAGATGCAGTTTTAAAAAAATTATTTTGCCCCTCTCCCACGCCTCCAATAACCATAAAATTACTTGCCCTCTTTTCCCCCCCCACCTGACCTCCCCCCCCCCTCCCCCCCAACACAAAGTGCATAACTTCAACCTAAAACCCTTCCCACCTTCCCCTACACCAATGATGTTACTTTGATCCCGGAAGACAGTGATCTTGACACGAGGTCTGCCGAGTACTGCAGGATTCCTCCAGAGTGGTCCAGGCAGCAAATCTGTTGTTTAAGCACACCAAGGGTTTGCTTGATCCCATTGCATGTTGCAGATTGCTTTCTTTATATGCATGCTGCCCATGTGTGTGTGGGTTGTGCAGCAGAGTCATGAATCATGTGATCATTGGATCGCTCTCGTTGCCCAGTAGCCACACTCTGGTTTGTCGTCGTGGCTCAAATGCAGATGGTAGGCGGCAACATGTTCAAGGACCTTGAAAAGGAAAGGGAGGTGGGAGATGGGCGGTAGTGTGCAAGGGCACAGGGTCGAGAATGGGTTTTTTTGAAGAGGAGGGTGGTGATAGATTTGAAGGCACATGATTACACTCTGTCTGCCCAATCTAAATTCAGCTCACTGCATCATAGTGATGGGCAAACATATCAAGATTTAGCCAAGGCTTTTGAGAGAAGCCTTAAAGTAGAAATTTTAGTGAAGGAATTAAAAGACAAAAGACAGTTATGAATAAATGTCTTTTTTTGATTTTAAATAAAGTTTCAGCCCTCATTTTGGACACGAGATATTTGTTACTGGGGGGCTGGTGCGTGATGGGAAATGGTGGATGTAAATTTTTCTGAAAGTTTTTTGAACACTTTGAAGGGAAAATATACTGTAGTTATCCAATGGCCAGATTATATAATTACAATGTGACACATTTACATTACACATATGGACATTGTAATTTATTTTAGAAGCAAGTTGGTGCAGAAGTGTCTTGCAAAGAGTGGCAAAAGAAAGTCGGGTTTTGAAGATGGAAAGTACAAGCAAGCGTTTTTACTTTTATGTTATGGTAACTTGGGAGGGCAAAATGGGATGTGGATGGGTTCTTCAGGAAGGATTTGAAGCCTGCAATCTACTCTCTTGGTTCAACTAATACTGATCATTTGAACCCAATGATTGGCTGCTACTTTATGAGACCCTCCAGGTATCAATTTAGCTTATTGAAGTTCATGTGAATCCTTTTTGACGACTTCACGAGTTTCATCAAAAGATGTATTAGTTTAGCAGCCATGTGACTAATACAGTACTTTTGAACATTTACCTGCGTTTTATCAGAGCTGCATCATAAATTTTGCAACTGTACATAAATTTTGAAGTCTTAACAAGCATGCAGTATAAAAGCATTGAATAACTGTTATGAAAAAAAAATGTTAATCTGACAAAAAGAAACACTGGGATCATATGGTAGTTATCAACATTCAGCTGCCAAATATTTTAGATCACTTCAGATTAATGCTCTCTCGTGCAAACAGTAAATTGTACCTGGAAATCTTTTCAGGATAACCCATTTATTTTTGATGTTTGCAGACCATTCATTATGCCTTTTTTAACTTTGTCATTGGAGTATTTAATGTTTTAGGCTGATTTTCTATTTACTGTTTTTTTACTGGTTCCCCTTCTATGGCTTTTCACTACATTACAGCTTTGGTGAACTTTCTGGTCGCGGAATAGGAAGGCAAACATCTTGGCTTATTTATAGTATAATCATTTCAACAGCCATTACGAGATGTGTCCACATCTGGTTAAGTCTTGTTAAACTGGGTGAAACTACTTTCTAATCACTGAACAAAATATTTGTCTTCATACTGGACATGACAGCTGTTGATGACAGCTATACCTGGCAGGTTGATTGCATGGTGAGATGCTGCAGACTTATAAAAGGAACCCATGAAAAAAAAGTTAATTTCCCTTGGGTGATCATTGCCAAGTTGAGGCCTTTCCTCATTGTACTGTACTCCCTGAAGAAAGCTCAAAAAATGCATGCCTTTAATCTCAACACTAACTGAACATGTTGAAGATGAGCATTTGTTGCATTTTTGTATTTTCTTGCTCTGAAATATTTGAGCCTCCAGTTCCTGTGAACAGTGGTTTCACTTGCCCAGGTATCTAAATAGATTTGAAGAAAACCCAGGCATTGAACAGAAACCCATTTTCAATTTGATTTGGCATAAAATTTTATTGTGTGTCTTCATGGAATCCTCCTTGATTCAGAAAATGGAAGAATTTTTAGCCTGGGGTGGGTGGATTGGGGTCCTGGAATGCTTAGTTGCACAGTGACTAAGCAGGCTTGATGGATTAGCTGGTCTTTGCCTTCCTTCTTATAAGGGAATATAGGACAAGAACAACATCTTCTAAACCTGTGACCTCTACCATCTAGAAGGACAAGGGCAGCACATGCCACCACCTACAAGTTCCCCTCCAAACCACACACCATCCTAACTTGGAACAATATTGCCGTTCCTTCACTGTCGCTTGGTCGAAATCCTGGAACTCCCTTCCTAACAGCACTGTGGATGTACCTACACCTCAAGGACTGCAGCAGTTCAAGAAGACAGCTCATCACCACCTTCTCAAGGGCAATTAGGATTGGGTGATAAATGCTGGCCTAGCCAGCGACGCCAACATCCCACAAACGAATAAAAAACTCACAATCTCAATTCCCTCTTCACTGGCTCTACCCCTCTCCTTGGCAGCGATCTGAGGCTGAACCAGATTGTTTTCAGCCTAGGTGTTATACTTGATCCTGAGATGAACTTCCAACCACATATCCGCGCCATCACAAAGCCTGCCTATTTCCATCTGCAAAACATCGTGTGACTTTGGCCTTGCTTCAGCCTAATTCACTGCTGAAATCCTCATCCTTGCCTTTGTTAACTTGCCTATTCTAACACATTCCTGGCCAGCCTCCAACATTCTACCTTCCGTAAACTTGAGATCATTTAAAACTCTGCTGTCTGTGTTCTAACTCGGAGGAAGTCCTGTTCACTCATCATTCCTGTGCTCGCTGACCAATATCCTGATTAAGCAGTGCTCAATCTTAAAATTATCATCCTTATTTTCAGATCCCTCCATGGCCTCTCCAATCCCTATCTCTGTAATCTCCTCCAGCCCCACAACCCTCTAAGATATTTGTGTGCCTCTAATTCTGGCTTCTTGAACGTTCCCGATTTTAATTGTTCCACCATTGGTGGCTGTGCCTTCAGATACCAAGGCCGTAAACTCTGGAACTTCTCTTTCCACCCCTCCACAAAACTATCTGCCTCTGTACTTCCTCTGTCCTCCTTTAAGATGCTCCTTAAAACCTACCTCCTTGACCAAGCTTTTGGTCATTTGCCGTAATATCTCTTTATGGGCCATGGTATTAAATTTTATTTCATGTAATGAGTCTTGGTATGTTTCATTGAATTAAAGATGCTATATAAATGCAAGTTGTTGTATATTCAAGTCAGTATTTAATGGATTTTCAGATACTAAAGGAATCAGGATAGTGCAGGAAGGTGTAACTGAGATAAAATATCAGTCATGATCTTACTGAATGGTGAAACTGGCTTTAAGGGCCAAATGGCCTACTCCTGCTATTTCATATGTTCTTGCGCTGTTAAGTACATTGCATCAGTGTTTAGAGCAGCGGAAGAGGATATCATGTTTAACATCCCAAGGAAACTAATCTTGAATCAGGGACAGGATCTCAACAAAATTAAGCTAAGCAAAATAACAGTAATGAAGAAAATAATGCCACTAAAGAGTGACAAATCCCCAGTAGAGGTATGCAAAGGAAACCCGACGCGAGCCTGAATTCCGGACCTGGAAATCTGACCCGACCCGAACCCGACACATGTCGCGGAACCCGTCGGGGTTGGGTCGGGTGGCAGGCCTTGACATCAGTGCATGGGTAAAGGCCTGCTACCACACCTGACCCCGACAGGATTCGACGGCATGTGTCGGGTTCGGGTCGGGTCGGGCTTCTAGGTCCAGCATTCGGACTTGGGTCGGGTTTCCTTTGCACACCTCTAATCCCCATTACTAGATGATTTTCATCCCAAGGTTTTAAAGGACGGAGGTGAGAATATTGCAGATGCCCTATCTAGAATCTTGCAAAACTCTCTTGATTCAGGAACTGTTCTTTTAGATTGGGAATTGCACTTTGCTATTTGAGAAAGGTGGGAGTGGGAAACCAAGGAATTATAGACCCTTTAGATTAATATCTGTTGCTGGGAAATAACTAGATTCTATAATTAAGAATGGAGTGACTGAACATCTTGAAAATTTTCAGCTGATTGGATTTGTAAAGGGTAGGTCATGCCTGCTGAACCTGATAGAATTTTATGAAACTGTGACTAAAGTAATGGACAGGGGAATGTCTACAGATGTTATTTATGTGGACTTCCAGAAAGCATTTGATAAATTCACTCATAAGGTACTGTTGCTAAAGTTGAAAGTTAGTTATTGGCCTGGTTAGAAAATTGACTGAGTGGCATGAAACGTAGCGATAATGACAGGCCCCAGCAATCGGAGGTGGTGAACCTTGCTGTATCAGAACTGTTCTGATGAAAGGTCACAGACCTGAAACGTTAACTCTGCTTCTCTCTCCACAGATGCTGCCGGACCTCCTGAGTATTTCCAGCACTTTATGTTTTTGTAAACTATTTCCAGTGTTTGGGGAGTAGAGGATGAGGAGACGTAGCCTAAAAAAAAAAGTCAAATCCTTGAGTATGAAAAACTTCTACATGTAGGGTGTGGTAGAAGTTTGAAACTCTCTTCCGTAAAGGGCAATTGATGCCTAGGTGAAATGTAAATTTTACATCTGAGATTGAAAGGTTTCTATTAACCGAAGGTAGTAAGGGATGTCGGGCAAAGGCGGGTATTTGGAGTTTGGTGTCAGATTGGCGATGACCTCAATGAATAATGGAACAGGCTTCAGGTGCTAAATGACTTACTCCTGTTCCTAAATTCCCGAAGCTCTGGAATTCCCTCAGTACCTCTGTGCCATGTTATCACACCCTCCTTGTTTAAAACGCTGTCTAAAATCTTCCTCTTTGACTGTTCTTGGTTACTTTTCCATATGTATCCTTCTGTGACTCAGTGTTAAATTTTAGCTAATGTTCCTGTGAAATGCCTTGGAACCTTTTACTTTGTTAAAGATGTTGTATAAATGCAAGTTGTTGTTGCACCCCAATTCATAATGAGCCACACACACCATTTCACATGGTCCCTGCAACTATGTGACAGGCACTTGCAACCCCATGTGCATCCATTTTCAAGAGAAATTGTGTATTATGGTGTACGTTTCTGCACTGTGTGGGTCTTTGGATTACTTCAGCTGACTGATTTTATCAGAGTAAGATTGTGTAAAATATTTTGGTGAGGTATTATGTTTTTGGAGACTTTTTCAGTTAATTGTTCAGAAATTCCATATTGGAAATCCTGAAGTCTTACACTACCAAAGTTAAAATAAATACAGTTTAATTACACACTATTTGTGATCTCACAAGTGACACGAATGGATTTGTTAACTTTACTTTCAAACTGTCTATTGTTGATCTTGAGCACCTCATTATAAATAATCATCTCGTCTACAAGAGAAACTGGATACTCTTTAACAAACACAGATGGGAAATATACAGCGGTCAAAATAATCTGTCTAGCAGAACACTGAAAAGTACGTTACCATACTCGTGTTTCATTTTTCTGCAGAAATACAATATTGCTGCATAATCTATTATAAGCCACTTTACCATATGTATGTCAGTTTATTTAAACCGTTGACTGAGGATTTATGCCCACGTTTCTTGCCTAGCATGATGCCAGTGAACTACTTGTGTTCCCTAGAGGAACTTCCTTGAGCAAAAAGACTGTACAGGCATCTGTGGCAGAGCTTTAATATGCTTGCAGTTTAAAATCAAATTCCTTGTTGCAGTCTTTTTCTTTTAGAGCATGAGATTTCAAAAATCACGGTACATTGAAAATTGATTTTAAAAAGTCCTGAATTTTATTTGCATCTCTGGTTTGGTTTGTAATTGATGCTTAAAAAGAGGTTGATAAGATAATATATATGGTAGGGGCCCTTTGCCATGATTTCAAAATTGCCCCGATGTCATTCTTGAACCTTGATTTTCATCAGGAATTTTCATCCACTTTCCTGGAACTTGTTCAGATATATCTGTGGATGTACCTGACCTTTAGAACAAAGAACAAAGAGAACAAAGAAAATTACAGCACAGGAACAGGCCCTTCGGCCCTCCAAGCCGGCGCCGATCCAATTCCTCTATCTAAACATGTCGCCTATTTTCTAAGGGTCTGTATCTCTTTGCTTCCTGCCCATTCATGTATCTGTCTAGATACATCTTAAAAGACACTATCGTGCCCACGTCTTTTTCACTGATTTTCACTGATCAGTGCGATGTCTTGCCTTTCCCACACATTACATATGACATCCTCAATTGAGTAGTTCAGTTCACTGGTCATTGATACCAGTCACTTTCACAATTGTTCGTGAAAATAAATTTAGAGTTTTTCTTATCTGGATCTTGTTTCTATGGGAGGCTGAAATTACATGTACCCAAAGGAGGTTTTCAGCTTTGGCTCCCTTTTTTTAATTACAAAGAATTGTTGATTTATATCTGTGTCTGGTTCAAAGATTCACATCGACCATATGAACTCTTTCTTGTAAATTTCCATTGGACCAGGACTTGAAGTTGTGAATTCTCTTGCGCTTTGCACAGGTCGAAGAGGCTCCTACCACATGAGCAGATCATGAGAGTGGCTTAAACATAATTTCATTGTGCGGTCATGCAGAAAGGCATGCCAAGTTGGGGCACAAGTCTTCCCACAGCAGTTTCTGTAAGGAAAATCCAGGGGGAGAAAAATCCTCTGAGAAAGCACTGAGTTTTCTGCAGCAAAAAACAATCGGCAGTGTGCAAATTGAAATCAACATTCATACCGGGCAACCTCATGTAATTATTTCAAAATAAATGTAAAAGTGCCCTATGGATATAACATTCACTCAAATCGGTGGCTAGAAGCACTGCCTGTCTTTGGGGTATCTGAATATCTTCATTTGGCAGAGGTGTTCTTCCTGTTTTGATGTATTATGTATCAGAGATTGATTAACAATCTCCTTCTGTCCATCTTAAGACTGAGGATGTACTGGTACTGATTTGCATGGTCTCTGGCACTTCTGTAGCACTCTAAAAATCATGGTGTGAACTTAGTGCCCTGCTACCTCTCCCAATCCACCTGTGGCCATTTTGTGGGGACCTTCACATGGGTGGGGGTCCAATTTGAAAATTGGTTCTGTGATGCATTTTCTCTCAATCGTGAAAGTTTCAGAACTGAATGCGCAGCGGGAGGCCATTCTGCCCCTTGTGCCTGTGCCAGGAGTTAAGTGGCTTGCTGGACCCATCCAGTCGTACTAGGTGCTATATGCTGGAAATGGGAAGTATTAGTTAAAGAGGCACTCATCTCTGAATATTTCAATTATTTGTGTTTGGAAGAAATCATTCTTTGGTTGATAGTTATGTTGACATCATTGGAGTTTTGGAAGAGTTTGCTTAAAAGGCTTCAGAAAGCTAAGGATAATAAGCAACATGGGAGTTCTCGTAGCTCCTCCATTCTGGTTGGAGCAAGAGCACAAGCAGCAAGAGTTGGGGAACTGCAGATGCAGCTGCTAAGATTCCAAAAAGGAGGAGGCTGTTCGTACATGTCTTGATCCTGCCCATACAATCTACAGGCGTAGAGCCACCTACCTCTAGTTTACTGAGGAGCACTGTGTGAGGAGGCCGTGATAGTCCAGAGCAAAATTTTTTTCAATAAATTAACAAAAATCATTGATTAAGCCACAGTTAGAATACTATTACTATGAACACTACACTTGAAGAAGAATGTCAAATTTATGGAGAGGGTACAGCAAAGACTCCCCAAGATGGTAAGGGGCTTTAGTTATGAGGGTAGAGCAGAGAAACTGGAACTTTTTTTTTTATAAGATCAGTAGAATTTTGGAAGTGTTCAGAAGTATGAAGCAGTTTTGCTGTGGGAAAATATTCAACCCAGTTGGTGAGATGGTCAGGGTGCTCTAGTATATTTTTGGTGCTTTTGATTGCCAGCCCTCAGTTGAGAAGCTTATTTAAAAGTAGGTGGTTCTCCCTTTTCCCATTTCAGGAATTCATATGATTCATCAATTTGAGTCCACATTGCCAAGGTGAGTTAAGACCCACTTATGGCAGATAACCTCAGCTAAAGAATTCTGGTGAACTGACTTGGAATTTCCAAACAATGTTTTAATGTTAAGCTCTAATCAGCCAAATATATCATTCAAAGTTAGCTATTGTACTGTAATTTTATCCACTGATTAATTCTTCCGTTCGGAAGAATTTATTTGCACCTTAGAGTAAATTTTATTTTTCGCCAAAGCCACGTAACCATCCCGAAGTTTTTCTGTTTTTTGGAAGCATCAGGAGATTGTAGTGGTATATTGTATTATTTGTGATGTATAGACCATTGGAATAAGGGCAGATGGTTTACCACGTGGCACATTATTTTATAAATGCATCAGTTAAAATTTTCATTCATAAGCAGTGTGGGCTTGCCTAAAGAAACTGATTTTTTTTCAGTGACCCAGAACAAATTGGTCCGAATTGTTTGTTCTAGCAGCCCTACTTTTTGCTTTTACTTAAAAGCGTACGCAGTAATTTTTGTTAATCTAAAAATGTGCTTGCAGAATCGGTAAAAATGAGTTTTACCAATGTCCTTTTTAAATATCTTGCAATGTTTTAAAAAAAATTTTTTTTTATTTTTCAAATATTCTATAACTAGTGATACATGACTTGTTAATCTTTTGAGCAATAATTTCCACTGAGAAACCTTTAAGAATTATCTTGGACTATTATTCAGTTTGACATGTAATGCAATGACTAGACACCCTATGTTTAGACTGTTAATTTTTTTATGTGTAGTAGATCCAAGATCCCTTTGGGCTTTGTGGTGTGCTATCCTGTGTTAGACATTTCAAAATCTATGTCACCTCCTTCCTCCAAATGTTTGCCTAAGGATTGGATTATGGAAGTATCATTTATGGAGACAGGAAAGATTTTTAAAATTCTTTTTATTCAAGACATCCTTACATTTTGTGATGTCACTTTGCAGTTTTGTTACACTGTACGATTTTAGTCTGTAGATTTTTGCAGAAAACAGAGATTTATTGTATTATTTACGGCACCTGCACAGAACATGAAATTCAAAACTTCTCAAGTTTTGGAAAGTATACATTGAAATAGTGAAAATTGCTGACATTATTACTTTAGAGTACATTTTTCTAAATGCTAGGTATTTTCCAGATTAAGATAATGTTTTGGCTTTCTTACTGAAAATGTTGAAAAGATTTCCATTTTTTTATTTGGCAAAGTAAACTTTTTAATAACAGGAATTTTGATGTGTTTATCCAGCAGCCATTTTTTATTATGTGCTATTTTGAGTCCAGCCATCTCAGTTCTCTCAGTATCAAAATACTTTGCAAATTGGATTTTATTCACTGGCATTGCTTAGTTCTCTCTCTGGGTCTCCACTGAATGCAATTTGCTTAAGTTGTTAAGAAGTACATTTTCCATTCTTTGTATGTCTGTGTATATCACTGGAATGTAGAATTCAGTTTCTGTCAAAGGCGATCTACTTCATATCTTTCCCTTAATTGTTTTTTCCCTGCCTCATAGCATATTGATGCTATGAATCATAGACTCAACATGTAACAGCACAGAAGGAGGCCATTCAGTCCATTGAGTCTCCATCAGCTCTTGAAAGCAATTCAGTTTCTCCCACTGCCTAGCTCTTGCCCCATATCCCTGCAGTTTTTTCTCCTTCAACTATTAATCCAATTCTCTTTTGAAAACTGCTGTTGAATCTGCTTCAACCACCCTATCAACAACAACAGGGCCTTTAACATAATGAAATGTCCCAAGGTGCTTCACAGGAGCATTATAAAACAAAAATTTGGCACACAGCTACATAAGGAGATATTAGGTCAGATGACCAAAAGCTTTGTCAAAGAGGTCGGTTTTAGGGAGTGTCTTAAAGGAGAAAAGTGAGGCGGAGAGGTGTAGGGAGGATAATCTAGGGCCTAAGCAACTGGAGGTGTGGTCACCAATGGTGGAGCAATTAAAATCGGGCATGCTCAAGAGGCCAGAATTAGATGAGTGCAGACATCTTGGAAGCTTGTGGGGCTGGAGGAGATTAGTGATAGGGAGGGGCAAGGCCATAGAGGGATTTGAAAACAGGAGGAGAATTTTAAAATCAGGCAGTGCATTCCAAATCCTAACCACTTGTTGCATAAAAAGTTTTTCCTCATGTCTCCTCTGGTTCTTGACCTAAAGCTAGGTTTCAAACATCCTATTTTGGTCACTACCAAGCCATCTTACTCACAGCTCCACAACTTCACCTACCTCAGTCCATCTCAGTTGCACATTTGCCAAAACTGGTGCTTTTCTCACCACCCTACCAACCTCTGAACTCAATAAACTACAACTCATTCAAAATTCCATGTATTGCATCCTGTCCTAATCTTTGTCCTCAACGACATTTGTGTCCTCTCCCCTGACACAAGGATTTGAAAGTGAGTTAATAGCCTGGATATTGCCATCAATGGCGAAGCAAGAGCGCTCAAAGAAAGCTGTGCTGAAAGATTCTGCAATCTCCTTGGTGAGATCTTTAACTCTCCCAACATGCAATTGATTGTACTGTAGTTTAATGGGGGTTATCAGCCTTGAGCTGAGTGATGTAATCAAGCTGTCCAAGTAGCCATTGAAGAATTCTCACAGACAGCCAACCAGGACGTGAAAAACACTAAGGGGTCGAGGGCAGAATCTATTTGGCTAGAGCTGAGGACCAAAAAAGGTGCAATTACAATGCTCGGTGTAGTCTATAGGCCACCAACTGGTGGCAAAGATGTAGAGGGACAAATTTCCAAGGAAATTACAGAGAGGTGCAGGAATTATACAGTGGTTATAATGGGGGACTTTAAATTTCCGAATATAGACTGGGATAGTAGTCGGGTAAAGGACAGAGAGAGGCAAGAGTTCCTACAGTGTGTTCAGGAGAACTTTGTACAGCAGTATGTTTCCAGTTCAATGAGAAAGGAGGCACTGCTAAACCTGGTTCTTGGGAATGAGGTGGATCAAGTGTCAGTAGGGGAACAATTCAGGGACAGTGATCATGGTATCATAAGGTTTTGGTTGACTATGGAAAAGGATAGGAAGCAATCCAGAGTAAGAATAATGAACTGGGGAAAGCCAACTTCAGTGGGGGTAAGAATGGCTCAGGCCCAGATAAATTGGAATCAAAGGTTGGCCGGCAAAATGATAACTGAACAATGGGCTGCCTTTAAAGTAGACATAGTTTGGGCACACCCAAGGTATTGTCCCATGAAGGGGAAAGGTAGGGCAAACAAATGCAGAGCTTCCTGGATGACAAAAGAGTGGAGATTTGGATGAAGAAAAATGTGTGCTTATGACAGATGTCAGGTGGATAATACAACCAAGAACCAAGCCGAATATGGAAGGTTCAGAGGGCAGTGAAAAAGTAAATAATAGAAGCAAGAAGAGAGTATGAAAAGAGACTGGCAGTTAATAGAAAAGGAAATCCAAAAGTTTTGTATAGGTGTGTGAATAGTAAAAAGGTGGTAAATGGATGAGTGGGGCTAATAAGGGAACAAAAAAGGGATGGCTGAGATATTAAATGCATACTTTGCATCTGTCTTCACCAAGGAAGAAGATGCTGCGTAGGCCATGGTGAAAGAAGGTAACTATTGGATAGGCTAGCTGTACTTAAAGTTGATAAGGCACCAGGACCAGGTGAAATGCATCCAAAGATACTGAGGGAAGTGAGAGTGGAAATTGTAGAGGCACTGGCCAAACTTTTTTCAGTCTTCCTTAGATTCAGGGGTGGTGCCAGAGGACTGGAGAATTGCAAATGTTAGACCTATGTTCAAAAAAGGGTGTCAAGATAAGCCCAGCAACTACAGGCCAGTCAGCGGTGGTAGGGAAGCCTCTAGAATCCATAATTCTGGACAAAATTAATAGTCACTTGGGCAAATGTGGTTTAACCAGGGAAAACCACGTATTTGTGAAGGGTAAATTGTGTTTAATGAACTGGCTGGAGATTTTTGATGAGCTAATGCAGAAGGTTGATCAGGGTAATGCTGTTTATATGTACATGGACTTCCAAAAAGCATTTGATAAAGTGCTGCACAACAGTCTTGTGAACAAAGTGTTACACCAATGTCTTTGTTGAGTGATAAATTTCTTTGATCCACTGACTGGAGATCTGAATTTATATATATTTTTAAAATGACATTTTTTAAAGACCAGTTTAAAGGATGATTTTGCTGACTGCTTAAGATGATCTCCTAATTTGCAACACTACCCTACGCTGCAAGGATTGTGAGGAGGGAGATGAGATGTTTGTATCCCAGCAAGAACCAAGAGCCAGGAAATTTAAAGGAACTACCTGTTCTGTCAGCAAGCAGAGAAATACTGTCAGCTGCTCTCTTTGAATGACTGTCCTGTGACAAGCCCCTCCTCATCTGTGGTTTTAAGCTGATGTTTCTCTGCAGCAGAAGAGAAGTAACTGGACTCTGACATGAGCAGACGGTAAGTAGGGGTCCCACTCTCTCTGCCTGCCAGCTTGAAAGCTTTCAAATCCTGCTTGTTGACAGACCACCTTTGCATACTCCAACTACAATCAGAAACCCCATTGGAGGAAATCATCCTCATCGCTGTTTCCAAGAGACCAACCGAACCAGTCATCTACCTCTTTGAATTAAAAGCCTCAGGACCACCTAATTCAGCTAGAAGCCAGCCAAATCACCAAACTCCACAGACTGTATACCTTTTTTTTCTATAGACTCTAACTTAACCAATCTACTGTCCCCGCTCTCTAACCTTTTTGTGTGTAAACCTCCAGTGTGTGTGTGTGTGTGTGTGTGAAAGTTGTGCATTGTTTATTTCTATTAGTTCAGTTTAGGTACAATAAAAGTAACCTCTTTCGTTGTTAACTCAAGAAAATCTGTCCGATTGGTTCTTGTTATGATCATAGCAAGTAAGTAATCAAACACTGACTGAATTGGTCAGTGCATCCACTTTAAGAAAGAATTAAACCTGTTGTGGTCAAACAGGGAGAGGAAAAAGAGGGAAGCCCTTTGACCCCTCCTCACTTGACCATAACAGAAATTTGAGGGCTCACATCTAGGATTAGACCCAAAGACAAATGGGAAATTGGAAGCTGAAACCAAATTGATCCCTAGCAATAATTTTAAAAATTCAATACATGTTTTCTTGTGGTTTTCAGTGCTAGAGCACTAAAATGTTCACATTCAAGGCCAATAACTTCCTAGAACAGAGTAACTTGGACCAGGTTAAAAACACTATCTGTTGAAGTGTTGAAGAATGTAGCTGTGCAGTTAGAGATTACTAACTGTCCAAAAGCTAGGAAACCCAAAATCTTAAAATTTGTGGCCAAGCATTTTAAAATTGATACTGAAGAACCAGAGGCAAGCGTAGAATCGGAAAGAGTAACATTAGTTAAGGTACAGCTAGAACAGAGGAGACTAGAATTAGAATTCCAGAGTGAGAAAGAGGAGAGAGAATTCCAGGAAACAGAAAATAAAGGGAGGGAAGGGAAAAAGAAAGCTTTCCAAGGGAATTAAGGCAGCTTTTACTGAATAGGGGAAGACACAGTGTACCCAGTAAAGGCACCACTAGAGAGGGAGTTACTCCTAGCTCAGGAACAGGTACTGAACTCTTTAAGTTCTCCCAGTTGATACCAAAGTTCAATGAGGGGGATGTGGAAGCATTTTTCATCTCTTTTGAAAAACAGTTGAAGTGGCCAGTGGAATGCTGGACGCTGTTATTACAAAGCAAACTAATAGAAAAAGCCTGATCAGAGTCCTTCAGATTGAGATGACTAAAAATGCTATCCTGTGTACATGAGCTAGTACCAGAGGCGTACTGCCAAAAATTCCAAACTATCCAAAAGCAGCCAGAACAAACTTCGATTGAGTTTGAAAGGGTTAAGCAACTCACTTTTGACCGATGGATATGGGCATTTAAGATAGACTCCACCTATGAAAACCTTAGAGAGGTGATCCTCCTTGAGTTCAAAAACTCGCTTCCCCTTTCCATAAGAAACCACATGGAAGAACAAAATGTTCCAAGAGCCAGGCAGGCAGCAATCCTGATTGACACACTTGTTCACAAGCCCTTTCCCCAAGGGAAACCCTTCCCTAGTCACCTTCAAAAACCTGAAAAAGATAGACAGTGATAGAGTGATCAGAGGATGAACAGCCATGAGCGAGAAGGGAGAGCTACAAACAAAGGGAGCCCTCATCAGGCCAAAAAGGAAGGTGCTGCGAACAGGAGTAATGCCCGGAAGCCTGTATGTTTCCATTGTAACAAGGCAGATTACCTTCGAGCTGACTGCTGGAAGTTATGGGAAAAACCCATAGGTTTAGTCAGGGTGCACCAGACAAGTGCAGAAAAAGGGGCCCTGATGGAAAGCACAGCAGGCCAGGCTGTGGCTTTAACTGCGGCAGTAAAATGCAGTAAACCTACTGCTGAGAGTGTGGAAAAATTTAACAAAAGCCCTGAGAGTTACCTGGATTTTGTGCCCAGAGAAAAAGTGACCCCATACCCCTCGTGTGAGGCAGGTAAGCCCATTGTCATATGTAGGGATATCGGGGCCACCCAATTCCTTCTGGTGGGAAAAGGCATGACCTTTTTTTCCAGAATGCTAGAGTGCTAGTAAATGGTATCAGAGGAAAGCATACGCACATACCTTTATACCGGGTGAACCAGAAGTGCAACCTTGTTTCAGGACCGGTAACTGTGGGAATTGTCCCTAGTTTACCTGTGGAAGGGGTCAACCTGCTCTTGGGTAATGATCTGGCATGGGTGAAGCTGGTAGCTTCCCCAGTGGTTTCGAGAGACCGAAAGAGGCAGGGAAACTAAGCAGTTACAGGAAAAGGTTAAAGCAAAATACTGTGGATGCTGGAAATCTGAAATAAAAGCAAGAAACGCTGGAAATACTCAGGAGGTCTGGCAGCATCTGTGAAGAAGGGTCACTGACCTGAGACACTAATTCTGCTTCTCTCTCCACAGATGCTGCCAGACCTGCTGAATATTTCCAGCGTTTCTTGCTTTTATTACAGGAAAAGGTGCCAGGCATTTTTCCTGACTGTGTGGTGACCCGATCCATGGCCAAACAAGTTCATTCAGAGAAGGCTGAACTGGCACTGCAGGCAGATGACCCTACTGTCTGGTTATCTGAAACCTTTGGGAAGTTAGAAGACATAGAGGATGGGTTAAACAGGTCTTCCTTGCTCGAGGCTCAGCAAGCCAACCCAGGGTTAAAATAGTTAGCACTGACTGCCCAAACTGAAGTTGAAGCAGAGGAAGTTCCAGATTGCTACTGTTTATAGGATGAGGTGCTGATGAGGAAGTGGAGACCTCCTCACGGACCTGCAGACGAAGAGTGAACAGTGGTTTACCAGATAGTGGTGCTGCCGAGGCACTGTAGGGAAATATTGAAAATAGCCCATGAGCTTCCAATGGCTGGATATGTTGGTTCAGAAAAACCCAAGCCTGCATCAGACAGCATTTTCAGAGGCCACAACTCCACAAGGATTTGGTGGTGGTCTGTAAGACTTGCCACGCGTGCCAGTTTATGGGGAAGCCTGCACTACTAATTCCCATTCTGGCTTTTGGGGAAACCTTCAGCAGAGGGCTGGTAGATTGTGTGGGACCCCTGCCAAAAACAAAAGGGGGCTACCAGTATATTCTCACCATTATGGATGTGGATACTCAATTTCCAGCGATTATCCCAATAAGAACAATCTCTGCCAAGGTAGTGGTGGAGGGGCTAACCCAATTCTTCACCTAATATGGGCTGGCTGCTGAGATCCAGTCGGATCAGGGCACAAGTTCAATGTCCAGTATTTTACAAAAGGTCATTGGTAATCTTGGCATAACCCAGCTAAAGTCCTCAGCCTACCACCCACAGTCACATGGAGCTTTGGAGCAGCACCACCAGACCTTAAAGACAATGATCAGGGGATGATTAGCATCATGACTGGGACAAAGGGCTGGAATTTCTTCTGTTTGCTACCAGAGACTCACCTAATGAGTCCACTGGCTTTAGTCCCTGTGAATTAGTTTAAAGACACAAAGTGAGAGGTCCCCTAAAACGAATCAAGAAGAGGTTTTTGGGACCCAAGGACGAATCTTCCCTGTTGGACTACATCTCCATGAACGAGAGCCTGTGCGGTGGCTCAGGAACACCGACAAACCTCCCAGACAGCTATGAGAAGGCAGGCAGATAAACATGCTAAGGTTAGAACATTTTAGCCCGGTGACCATGTGTTGTGCTATTATCAGTACAAGGAGAACCACTGAAAGCCCGGTTCAGTGGCCCAAACAGAGTAGTAAAGAGAATTAGCCAGGTGAATTATATAATTGACACCTTAGATCATCTGAGCTCGAGGACATCACTACAGGAGTTCCTCAGGGTAGTGTCCTACGCCCAACCTTTAGCTGCTTTCTCAATGACCTTCCCTCAATCATAAGGTCAGAAGTGGGGATGTTCGCTGATGATTGCACAATGTTTAGCACCATTCGTGACTCCTCAGATACTGAAGCAGTCCGTGTAGAAATGCAGCAAGACATGGACAATATCCAGGCTTGGGCTGTTAAGTGGCATGTAACATTCGCGCCACACAAGTGCCAGGCAATGACCATCTCCAACAAGAGAGAATCTAACCATCTCCCCTTGACATTCAACGGCATTACCATCGCTGAATCCCCCACTATCAACATCCTAGGGGCTACCATTGACCAGAAACTGAACTGGAGCAGCCATATGAATACCATGGCTACAAGAGCAGGCCAGAGGCTAGGAATCCTGAGGCGAGTAACTCACCTCCTGACTCCCCTAAGCCTGTCCACCATCTACAAGGCACAAGTCTGGAGTGTGATGGAATACTCTCCATTTGCCTGGATGGGTGCAGCTCCAACAACACTCAAGAAGCTCGACACCATCCAGGACAAAGCAGCCCGCTTGATTGGCACCCCATCTACAAACATTCACTCCCTCCACCACCGACGCACAGTGTCTGCATTGTGTACCATCTACAAGCACTGCAGCAATCCACCAAGGTTCCTTAGACAGCACCTTCCAAAGCCGCGACCTCTACCAACTAGAAGGACAAGGGCAGCAAATACATGGGAACACCACCACCTGCAAGTTCCCCTCCAAGTCACACACCATCCTGAATTGGAACTATATTGCCGTTCCTTCACTGTCGCTGGGTCAAAATCCTAGAACTCCCTTCCTAACAGCACTGTGCGTGTACCTGCCCCAAATGGACTGCAGCGGTTCAAGAAGGCAGCTCACCACCACCTTCTCAAGGGCAATTAGGGATGGGCAATAAATGCTGGCCTGGCCAGTGACGCCTACATCCCATGAATGAATAAAAAAAAAAATCGCAGGAATAAGTAAAGGCTGTACCACATCAATATGTATCACGAAATCACAGCCGGGAAGGGGACAAACAAGCACAAATCTGTTAGGCAGTCAGGAAAGAGGAGGGCGAAAGGGACAGTGAGGACGAGTGTGAGGGATGCCTTGTCAAAGCAATTGGAGTTGTGCCCCTGCACAATCCTTGATATAAAAAAAAGTAAACCAGAGTATGGCTATCTCAGTGAGGCTGATGAGTGTGTGTGTACAGTTTCTTTTTAATTTATAGCCTTATAATGAAACATTTCATTTTGTCACATTTCATTTCGCGTGGTGGGCAGGTGTTATGCCAGTGTGCTTTGTTGAATAATAATTTTCTTAAATCCACTGACTGGAGATCTGGATATTTATTTTTTTAAAAAGACATTTTTTAAAGATCAGCTAAAAGGATGATTTTGCTACAGCTTAAGATGATCACCTAATTTGCAACACTGTATCTTAAACTGCAAGGACTGTGAGGAGGGCGACAAAATGTCTGCTAATATCCCAGCAAGAACCGAGACCCAGGAGGTTTAAAGGAACTACCTGTTCTCTGAGCAAGCAGAGAAATACTGTAAACTGCTATGTTTGAATGACTGAGTGACTGTCGTGACAAGCCCCACCACATCTGTGGTTTTAAGCTGGTGTTTTCTCTGCAGCAGAGGAGAAGCAACTGGGCTTTGACATGAGCCAGACCCTAAGTGTGGGTCTCTCTCTCTCTCTCTCTCTCTCTATTCCAGCTTGAAAGCTTTCAAATCCTGCTGGTTGACTGACCACCTATACATACTCTGGCTACAATCAGAAACCCGGTTGGAGGAAATCATCTGCATTGCCGTTTCCAAAAGACCAACCAAACCAGTCATCTACCTCTTTAAACTAAACGCCTCACGACAACCGAATTCAGCTAGAAGCCAGCCGAATCACCAAACTCCACAGACTCTATACCTTTTTTCTATGGATTCTAACTCAATCTATCTATTTTTCCCTACTCTCTATCCTATTTGTGTGTGAGTGAAAGTTGGCGCCTTGTTTATTATTTCGGTTTAGGTACAATAAAGTTAACGAAGTGTCCGATTGGTTCTTGTTAATATCATAGTAAGTAATTAATCAAACAGCGGCTAAATTGGCCAGTACATCCACTTAAAGAATTAAACCTGATCAAACAGGGAGAGGGAAGCCCTTTGACCCCTCCTCACTTGACCGTAACAAAAGTTATAGCATATGGAATGAAAGGGACAGTAGCAACATGGATACAAGATTGGCTGAGTGACAGAAAACGAAGAGTTGTGGTTAATGGATTATTTTTCGGATTGGAGGAATGTTTGTAGGGGAGTTCCTCAAGGGTCAGTGCTGTTCCTGATATGCATTAATGACCTAGACCTTGGTGTACTGGGCAAAATATCAACATCTGTGGATGATCTGAAACTTATAAACATTGTGAACTGTGAGGAGGATAGTGTAGAACTTCAAAAGGACATAAACAGGTTGGTGGAATGGGCAGACAGGTGGCAGATGAAATTTAATGCAGAGAAGTGTGAAGTGGTCATTTTGATAAGAAGAGTGCAGAGAAACAAGGTAAAATAAATGATGCAATTCTAAAGTGGGTGCAGGAGCAGTGGGACCTGGGTGGCAGGACAGGTTGAAAGAGCGGTTAGTAGAGCATACAGCATCCTAGGCTTCATTGATAGAGACATAGAGTACAAAAACAATGAAATTATGTTAAACTTGTGGAGAATACTGGTTTGGCTTCAACTGGCGTATTGTGTCCAGTTCTGGGCACCACACTTGAGGAAAGATGTGAAGGCATTAGAGAGAGTGCAGAAGAGATTCATGAGAATAGTTCTAAGCATGAGAAACTTCAGTTACGTGAGTAGATTGGAGAAGTTGGGACTTTTTTCCTTGGAGGAGAGCAGGTTGAGAGGAGATCTGATAGAGATGTTCAAAATTTTGAGGGCTGTGGAATGAGTAGATAGGGAAAAACTGTTCCCATTGGTGGAAGGTTCGAAAACAAGAGGACACAGATTTAAGGTAATTGGCAAAAGAAGCAATGGGGACATGAGGAAAAACATTTTCACGCTGTGAGTGGTTAGGATCTGGAATGTATTGCCTGAGAGTGTGGTGGAGGTGTGAAGGAATACGCCCAGAACACAGTGGTGCAGTGGTTAGCACCGCAGCCTCACAGCTCCAGGGTCCCGGGTTCAATTCCGGGTACTGTCTGTGTGGAGTTTGCAAGTTCTCCCTGTGTCTGCGTGGGTTTTCTCCGGGTGCTCCGGTTTCCTCCCACAAGCCAAAAGACTTGCAGGTTTGTAGGTAAATTGGCCATTATAAATTGTCACTAGTATAGGTAGGTGGTAGGGAAATATAGGGACAGGTGGAGATGTTTGGTAGGAATATGGGATTAGTGTAGGATTAGTATAAATGGGTGGTTGATGTTCGGCACAGACTCGGTGTGCCGAAGGGCCTGTTTCAGTGCTGTCTCTCTAATCAAAAGTTTATAAGGTTGGAAGAATTAGTTTCATACAAATTAGGCATGAAAAAATGAAAGCAGGGTTCTTCTGCCTGAAAGGGTAGAAGTTCAGAAACATGCCGAGACACGCCCCTGTGATCAAGGACGCAGCATAATTGCCTGTTCCGAAGAACACAATAGCAGGTTCTGAAAAACAGAAATTTGCTCATAAAAATCATTAACACTGTCAACTTAGTAAGGCACTGTTAATACAGTTTTAATAAATAATTGTAAATTCCTACAGTTTAACAATCAATAACATGATTTTCTATGGATCGACTTAAATCACCTGTCAACGAAATCTGGGAAACTGAGTTATAATCATAAACTTTGTTATCCAATTTTGTTTTACCATCATTTGCAACTTCCAGCATCATGCTGGCTTGAATGGATATTGATCAGCATCTCTGCTCGCAGCTTCCTGCTGGCTCAGCCTTTTCTTGGAAATTAAACAATGTGGATTTTAACGGGAAATAAACAGTTATCCAGCCTTATTTGAGAAATAGAGGGGGACGAACCTACTTGCAAAGAGGTAACATCCCCATATGCAAAAATTTAGTTACACAGCTTAGAAACAGTACAAATATTAGAACCACGCAGTGGATCTTCAGATTCGTTGGGATTCACTCCAGCGTTTCTCACAGCAAAGGTATGGGCTACTGTGGTGCAGTGATAGTTCTCCCCTTAATTGGGATAGAGGTATCTTGCTAAATTCTGTAGCTGTCTACTCAGGGATTTAAGGTAAATGTTACTTCAAATGTTGATGGATATCTTAAATATTTTGCTGTAACAATATTTAGACTTAATAATTGGATTTTCTACTAGGAGCTTTTTCTTTTCCTAGAACTATTAACGTTGTGATTGACTTTCCCACAAAATGTGGATTGCATATTCAGTTCTTAATAAACTTCTATATAAATTAGAAATTGTTATCTCATATAGTCTTCTCGCAAACTGGAGAACCTATCTCTGCACACTCGTCATTGGGAGGTACATTATTGAGGAGAGATGCCTGGACCCTTGTAATATCCGGGTTGTTATAACCTGGCTTAAACTTGTTAAAAAGGCTATCTGGAGGACGGTAATGTTCTCAGCTGGTTCCCTTCAAAGAACAAAGAACAGTACAGCACAGGAACAGGCCATTCGGCCCTCCAAGCCTGTGCCGATCTTGATGCCTGCCTAAACTAAAACCTTCTGCACTTCCGGGGACCGTATCCCTCTATTCCCATCCTATTCATGTATTTGTCAAGATGTCTCTTAAATGTCATTATCGTACTTGCTTCCACCATCTCCCCTGGCAACAAGTTCCAGGCACTCACCATCCTCTGTGTAAAGAACTTGCCTCGTACATCCCCTCTAAACTTCGCCCCTCTCACCTTAAACCTATGTCCCCTAGTAACTGACTCTTCCACCCTGGGAAAAAGCTTCTGACTATCTACTCTGTCCATGCCTCTCATAACTTTGTAAACCTCTATCATGTCGCCGCTCCACCTCCGTCATTCCAGTGAAAACAAACCGTGTTTATCCAACCTCTCCTCATAGCTAATGCCCTCCAGACCAGGCAACATCCTGGTAAACCTCTTCTGTACCCTCTCCAAAGCCTCCACGTCCTTCTGGTAGTGTGGTGACCAGAATTGCACGCAATATTCTAAGTGTGGCCTAACTAAGGTTCTGTACAGCTGCAGCATGACTTGCCAATTTTTATACTCTATGCCCTGACCGATGAAGGCAAGCATGCCGAATGCCTTCTTGACTACCTTATCCACCTGCGTTGCCACTTTCAGTGACATGTGGACCTGTACGCCCAGATCTCTCTGCCTGTCAATACTCCTAAGGGTTCTGCCATTTACTGTATACTTCCCACCTGTATTAGATCTTCCAAAATGCATTACCTCACATTTGTCCGGATTAAACTCCATCTGCCATTTCTCCGCCCAAATCTCCAACCGATCTTATCCTGCTGTCTCCTCTGACAATCCTCATCATTATCCGCAACTCCACCAACCTTGGTGTCGTCCGCAAACTTACTAATCAGACCAGCTACATTTTCCGACAAATCATTTATATATATATAATATATATACTACAAAGAGCAAAGGTCCCAGCACTGATCCCTGCGAAACACCACTAGTCACATCCCTCCATTCAGAAAAGCACCCTTCCACTGCTACCCTCTGTCTTCTATGACAGAGCCAGTTCTGTATCCATCTTGCCAGCTCACCTCTGATCCCATGTGACTTCACCTTTTGGGGAGAGTTAGATCAGTTCTTCAGACTCATTCAAGTATCTGTGAGATCTGTCTTTCTCAACCTTCAGTGAGAGTGATCACCTGGGTAGGATGTCAGATGGTCCCAAAAAAGGGGCTGGGTTCATAATCCACTTCAGAGGCAGGTTCAATCGAGGCATTAAAGCGAGAATTAGATTATTATCTGAAAAGGAAGAATGTGCAGGGCTGTGGGGAGAAGGCGGAGGAATGGCACTCGGTAAATTGCTTTTTCGGAGAGCCAGTACAGACATGATGGGCTGCAAGGCCTCCTTCTGTGCTGTAACAATTCTGTGATTGTGATAATTGAATCACGTTTTAAAAGTTTTACAGATTGCAAAATAAAGATTGGTTCATAAACATGGGGTTAAGGTAGAAGCTGAAATATCATGAACAAATTTTAATAATTAATTGTTTAAGAAATCAAATTTTTAAAAATCTAGTAATTAACGATAATGGAGACATTTAACAACATTCCAGAACTATGAAATTATTTTTTCAAGACCAGATCAGTTGTTAAGCAGTAGTTATTACTGAGATCATAATTAAAGTCTCAGTTACACCCCATTGAACAAGGCTGAACTTTTTATCGGGTTTCTGACGGTGACAAGTTGGATCCAAAATTGGCTCCGAGGCAGGACACAAAAGGTAATAGTTGGGTGCTTTTGTGACTGAAAGGCTGTTTTTGGTAGGATTCTGCAGGGCTCAGTACTGGCTCCCTTGCTTTTTGTGGTGTGTATTTATTTTTTTATATATATATATATATATATCAATGATTTGGAGTTGAATTTAAGGGGTATGATTAAGAAGTTTGCAGATGATATAAACACTGGCTAGGTGGTTGATGAAGAAGAAAGCTGTAGACTGCAGGAAGATATCAATGGACCAGTCAGGTGGACAGAACAGTGGCAAATGGGGTTCAATCTGGAGAATTATGATGTACGACATTTGGGGAAGGCTAACAACGCAATAAGTGGTAGGATACTGAGAAGAGCAGAGGGATCTTAGAGTCCATCTCCACAGATCACTTCAAGTAGCTGGACAGGTAAATAATGTGGTCAAGAAGGCATACGGATACTTGCCTTTATTAGCCGAGACATAGAATGTAAGAGCAGGAGATTATGCTGGATATAAAACAATGTTTAGGCCACAGCTGGAGTTACTGCGTGCAGTTCTGGTCACCGCACTATAGGAAAGATGTGATTGCAGTAAAGAGGGTACAGAGGAGATTTACGAGGTTGTTGCCTCGACTGGAGAATTTTAGTTTTGAGCAACGATAGGATAGGGTTGTTTTCTTTGGGACAGAAGAGGCTGAGGGAAGACCTAATAGCAGCGTATAAAATTATGGAGGGTCTAGATAGAGTGGATAGGAAGGCCCTATTCCCCTTGGTTGAGGCGTCCATAATTAGGGGGCTTAGATTTAGGCTAAGACGTATGAGGTTTAGGGATTCAAGGGAAAAAATTTTCACCCAGAGGGTGGTGGGGATCTGGAACGCACTGCCTGAAAGGATGGTAGAGGCAGAAACCCTCATAGCACTCATGTATTAGCCTATAAGGCTACGGATCAAAAGCCAGAAAGTGGGATTAGGCTCGATGGCTCCTTGTTGGCTAACGTGGACATGATGGGCCAAATGGCCTCCTTCCGTGCTGCAAAATTCTATGATTTGTCTCTTCTGTTTGATGACGTGAGTGTGCAAAAAAGGAAGTTCTTGCCACATTGATTTCACTGATTGCTGGCTCTGGTGTGAGGTGCTGTGGGTCCACAGCTCAGCCTGTGGCAGACCAGTGAATGACAGACCGCAATTTCAGGATTTCCGTGTTAATCTATGTTTATGCGAAACCTTGAAGACGTCACATTTAGAGGGGAATTGACAGCAACTGCTGGAAATCAGCTGTCAAAAACCCCTTAAATTCCAGGTTCCAGCATCATCAAGGTTGGGAAGGAAGATGACTAAGTTGTCAGAGGTGGCCTTGTCAGTGTTTGAGACTGAGAGATGATCAAGTTTAAAGTAGCTGTGGCTATGTGAGGGGTATGACTGAGTGAGTATAAGTGCACAGAGAATTTATAAGAACATAAGAAATAGGAGCAGGAGTAGACCATATGGAGCCTGCTCCTCTATTCAATAAGATTGTGGCTCGTCTGATCTTGGCTTCAACTCCACTTTCCAGCCAATTCCCCATAAACCTTGACTCTCTTATAGTTCGAGAATCGGTCTGTCTCAACCTTGAATTTATTCAAGGACTCCGTGAAGAGCCACAACTATTTAAGTACAGGTGGAAGTCACCAAGGATAAGAAAATGATTCAGTGTGAAAGCTGAACGAGGAGATTTTGGTGTAAAATTTGGTGTGGTACCAGGGAGAGTTGTACAAAACAAGGATATTCAGTAAGACAAGAGTAATGGGGGTGAAGGTACTTGAGAACGGATATGGTGGCAAGAGGAGAAAAGAGGCCCAAGTAGAATTTGCTGACGAGCTTTACCATCTCTGCAATAGTTTGGGTAAGATCAGTGATGGAATGCCAGATGAGACATTTTGCTGAGGGAGAAGCAACCTCCTGTAAACCAGGTTTTTGTCAGTGCCAGAATGTTGACAGATTTACAATGACAAAAGAGTGACAAAGACCTTGATTGTAACGAAGCTAACAGTCTGGAAGGTGCCGTGGAGTGGAGCAGTGATTATTGACTGAGATGAGGGGATAGTGGAAGAGGGGAAATGGATGGGGAAAACATTAATCAAGATAAATAAGCTCTGAGATGTAAGCTGAATGTGATGATTGGTGTGTGGGGTTGCTCGTTTGGGAAAGCTGATACTGCCACAATGTGGTGGAGGATATCAAACAATATGCAGATGGAGAGTTGTTCCAGGGAGGCTTGAGCCTTGGGCAGCAACAGGATAAAAAATAGAATTAAACATAGTGTGAAGTGAAGAATTGAGGGAGACATGGTTCTAGAGCAAGGTGATTAGCTGGAGGAGAGAGCAGAGCTGGGCCTGAAAATAGCGGAAAAGGAGTGTAGTTTGAAGTTCGGCTCTGGAATAATGACTGGTATTTGCATGAGCAGGGACATAGAGGACATTTTTCAGTTAATTGGACCAATGTTAGAAAATTTGGAATGGCATGGATAGAAGCACCTGCACAGAAAACACAGTCCAGTACCTCAAGGCATATCTCGAGAATGAAGCTTCCAGGAAGGAGGTGGTAGTTCAGCTAAGTCAGCCTTGCAATATAATAGAGCTTTTAAATTTTGCTTGCTATGGAAGACCGCAATGATATTTACCAGCCAGTTTCAAAAGTGGTGAGTGATTCATCCAAGTTTATGGAGAAAATAATGCTCAGCTGTCAAATGGTCGTTAAAAAGCAAATACTTCCGGATTCATAAAGTATTGGACTCAAATAGAATTTATTCAAGAGTAGGACAAGAATTGCATGTGAAATTAGCAGGTCTAGTAGCAAAAGCTTTTGCAAGCTTTACCACTGGTGGTGATAAGGCACCAGACACTTAATATGATTAATGTATCAACCCACTACAAAGTGTACGAAAAGGAATGAAACCAAACAGACCACCTGGCATCGACCTAGGCACTGGAAGCGACAACAGCAAACCCAACCCTGTCGACCCTGCAAAGTCCTCCTTATTAACATCTGGGGGCTTGTGCCAAAATTGGGAAAGCTGTCCCACAGACTAGTCAACCAAGAGCCTGACATAGTCATACACACAGAATCATACCTTACAGACAAATTCCCTGACATCACCATCCCTAGTTGTGTCCTGTCCCATCAGCAGGACAGACCTACCAGAGGTGGCGGCGGCACAGTGGTATACGGGAGGGAGGGAGTTGCCTTGGGAGTCCTCAACATTGACTTTGGACCCCATGAGTTCTCATGGCATCAGGTCAAACATGGGCAAGGAAACCTCCTACTGATTACCACCTACCGCCCCTCCTCGGCTAATGAATCAGTGCTTCTGCATGTTAAACACGAGAGGAATTGAAAATAAAATTAAGGATGTTATGCTTCAGTTATACAGGCCATTGGTGAGACCACATCTCGAATACTGTGTGCAGTTATGGTCGCCTTATTTAAGAAAGGATGTAAATACATTGGAAGAAAAACAAAGTGCTGGAAATACTCAGCAGATCAGGCAGCATCTATGGAAAGAGAAGCAGAGTTAATGTTTCAGGTCTGTGACCTTTCATCAGTTCTGAGTATTTCCAGCACTTTCTGTTATTTCAGATTTCTAGCATCTGCAGTATTTTGCTTTTATGTAAATGCATTGGAGGCGGTTCAAAGGAGGTTTACCAGATTGATACCTGGAATGCGCGGGTTGTCTTATGAGGAAATGTTGGACAGACTGGGCTTGTTTTCACTGGAGTTTAGAAGAGTGTGGGGAGACTTGATTTAAGTTTATAAGATCCTGAACAGTCTTGACAAAGTGCATGTGGAGAGGATGTTTCCTCTTGTGGGTGAATCCAGAACTAGGGGGCACTGTTTTAAAATTAGGGGTCATCCTTTCAGGACAGAGATGAGGAGGAATATTTTCTCTCAGATGGTTGTGCGACTTTGGAACTCTCTGCCTCAGGAGCTGGTGGAGGCGGGGTCATTGAATATTTTGAAAGCGGAGGTAGATAGATACTTGTTAGGCAAGGGAATCAAAGGTTATCGGGTAGGTGGGAATGTGGAATTTGAAACGCAACAGATCAGCCATGATCTTACTGAATGACGGAGCAGGCTCAAGGGGCTGAATGGCCTACTTCTGCTTGTTTGTATGTTCGTAACACTAATTGGAAGAAACACTGAGGATAGCAAGGGCACAGAATGTACTCTGGGTGGGGGACTTCAATGTCCATCGCCAAGAGTGGCTCGGTAGCACCACTCATGACTGAGCTGTCCGAGTCCTAAAGGACATCGCTGCTAGACTGGGTCTGCGGCAGGTGGTGAGGGAAAAACCTACTTGACCTCGTCGTCCTCAATCTACCTGTCACAGTTGCATCTATCCATGACAGTGTTGGTAAGCGTGACCACCGCACAGTCCTTGTGGAGACAAAATCCTGTCTTCACATTGAGGATACCCACCATCGTGTTGTGTGGCACTACCACTGTGCTAAATGGGATCGATTTCAAACACAACTAATTTCTCAAAACTGGGCACCCATTAGGCGCTGTGGGCCATCAGCAGCAACAAAATTGTATTCAGCCACAATCTGTAACCTCATGGTCTGGCATACCTCCACCCTACCATTACCATCAAGCTGGGGGACCAACTCTGGTTCAACGAAGATTACAGGAGGGCATGCCAGGAACAGCACTAGGCATACTTAACAATGAGGTGTCAGCCTGGTGAAGCTGCAACACTGGACTTCTTGCATGCCAGACAGCAGAAGCAGCATGCAATAGGTAGGGCGAAGCAATCCCACAACCAACAGATCAGATCTGAGCTCTGCACTCCTGCCACATCCAGTCATGAATGATGGTGGACAATTAAACAACTGACAGGAGGAGGAGGCTCCACAAATATCCCATCCTCAACGATGGGGATGCCCAGAACGTCAGTGCAAAAGACGAGGCTGAAGCATTTGCAACAATTTTCAGCCAGAAGTGCTGAGTGGATGATCCATTTTGGCCTCCTCCTGAGGTCCCCAGCGTCACAGATGTCAGTCTTCAGCCAATCTGAATCATTCCACGTGATGTTAGGAAACGACTGAAGCACTGGATACTGCAAAGGCTATGGGTGCTGACAACGTTCCAGCAATAGTACTGAAGACTTGTGCTCCAGAACTTGCTGCGCCCCTAGCCAAACTGTCCCAGTCCAGCTACAACACTGGCCCTTGCCAGAAATGTGGATAATTGACCAAGTATGTCCAGTGGACAAAAAGCAGGACAAATACATCCCGGCCAATTAACACCCTATCAGTCTACTCTCAATCATCAACTAAGTGATGGATGGGGTCATAGAAAGCGCTGTCAAGCGGCACTTGCACAGCAATAACCTGCTCACCAATGCTCAGTTTGGCATCTGCCAGGGCCACTCAGCTCCTGACCTCATCACAGCCTTGGTCTCAACGTGGACAAGAGAGCTGTACTCCCGAGGTGAGTGTGATTTCCCTTGATATCAAGATAGCATTTGGCCATATATGGTATCAGGGAGCCCTAGCAAAAGTGAAGTCAATGGGAATCAGGGAAAACTCTCTGCTGGTTGGAGTCATTATCTAGCACAAAGGGAGATGGTTGATGTTGTTGAAGGTCAATCATCTCAGTTCCAGGACATAACTGCAAGAGTTCCTCAGAGTAGTGTCCTAGGCCCAACCATCTTCAGCTGTGTCTTCAATGACTTTCCCTCCATCATAAGGTCAGGAGTGGGGATGTTCGCTAATGATTGGACAATGTTCAGCACAATTTGCAAATCTACAGATAATGAAGCAGCTCTTGTTCAGACAACATCCAGGCTCAGGCTGATAAGTGGCAAGTAACATTCGCACAACACAAGTGCCAGACAATGCCTATCTCAAACAAAAGAGAATCTAACCATCTCCCCTTGATGTTCAATGGCATTACCATTGCTGAATCCCCCACTATCAACATGCTGGGGGTTACCGTTGACCAGAAACTGAACTGGGCCAGCCACATAAATGCTGTGACTACAAGAGTAGGTCAGAGGCTGGGAATTCTGCAAAGAGTAACTCACCACCTGATTTCCCCCATGCCTGTCCACCATTGACAAGGCACAAGTCAGGAGTGTGACGGTATGCTGTCCACTCTCCTGGACAGGGGGAAGCTCCGATAACACTCAAGCTCGACATCAAGGACAAAGCAGCCCACTTGAATGGCACCCCATCCACCACCTTCAACGTTCACTCCCTTTACCACTTATGCACAGTGTCTGCAGTGTGTACCATCTACAACCATCTGTAGCAACTCACCAAGGCTCCTTCGATACAACCTTCCAAACTCGTGATCTCTACAACCTCGAAGGATAAGGGCAGCAGATGCATGTGAACACCACCTGCAAATTCCCCTCCAAGCCAAACGCCATTCTGACTTGGAATTCTATCGACGTTCCTTCACCGTCACTGGATCAAAATTCTGGAACTCCCTTGCTAACAGCACTGTTGGTGTACTTACACCCCAAGGACTGCAGCAGTTCAAGAAGGCAGCTCACCACCACCTTCTCAAGGGCAGTTAGCGATGGGCAATAAATGCTGGCCATGCCAGCGCTGCCCACATCCCATGAACAAACAAAAAAAAAATACAGTCTTCGCAAGAACAGTTCTAGGAACTACAGCTCAGTTAGCTTCAACATATGGGGATATTAAAATGTTATTGATTGCTTTTACAGTTGCATGTTTTCTCACAAATAGCTTTTTTTTCTATCAAAGGAAGCAATGTAAGGGCATCTGTGAGAGTAAAACCGATGAATTCCAAGCCAAGACCTTATAAAAAGCAGATTTAAGTTTTTGTTTACAGCAATTCGTTGAGGATATAACAGTAAATTCAGAACATATCCACATAGCCGCCTTAATTCTGAGTGATAAATGTCTGCAATTGCTACCAATCAAGATTATGGACAACTTTTTCCACCGGACTATTAACATTTGACTTAAAAGGTATTTCCTCATTTCCCTTCTTTCTTCTCTAACTTTTGAATTTTTAACTCCAGTTCACTGGTATTTGAAACCCTCAGTGAATAATTTAGTAGCATTACCCATCCCCTTCGTTATATTGACCATTTCATTTCTGTCCACTCAAATTTCTTTTCCAAAAAAAAGGCCCAAAATACAACTTAAATCTCTGTGTTAATTGTCTCATCTGAATGTGTCATCAGAAACCCAGATACTCTGTAGAGAGTACCTGATTTATTTTTGATATTGCTCAACAGTAAGAAGTAGTGCAACCCAGCAGCTGAATAGAAGAGGCGGGCCAGAGGGGAAATTTAGCTCCAGATAGGACTGAGCTTGGGATGAAGCAAGAGCCAATGTTCAATAATGGTCAAAGCAAAATACTGCAGATGCTGGAAATCTGAAATAAAAGCAGAAAGTTCTGGAAATACCCAGCAGGTCAAGCAGCATCTGTGGAGAGAGAAGCAGAGTTAATGTTTCTGGTCTGTGACCTTTCATCAGAACTGTCCTGATGAGAGGTCACAGACCTGAAACATTAACTCTGCTGCTCTTTCCACAGATGCTGCCTGACCTCCTGAGTACATCCAGCACTTTCTGTTTTTAGTTCAATAATGGTATAGGGGGACGTAGTAGAGATAATGAGACCTGGTCTAGCTCAGATCAGCTGTTGTTAATAAATTACCGGACATTCTTCAACTTCCACAAAATGCAATGAACACAATATCAATTGATTTCAAAATATCTTGTTGGAGCCTAATGTGTTTATGGGGACGTGATATGGGCAGCTTCATTTTTATTAGGCATTATCATCTATAGAAATGTGCAAAACCTGCTTGTGTGACCATTGTTTACTGTATTGGCAGTGCACTGTCCTTTTTTTAGTCAGCAGCAGCAAAAACAAAAGTTCTTGGGCTCCCATTAGGCAATAAATTCCAAAGCAATGAACCAGATGGATTTAAAATATTACTACAGATGTTATCCACTATAACAGAGCTTCAACTATGTTGCCAAAAAATTTAGAAACACAAGTTTAAATTCTGCTAATTCCATGGATTTTCATTCTGATTCAAATGCATGCAGTTGATTGACTTTCAAACTGTTTTTTCTGCCGTCAGGGACAGAACTAAAAAGTGCTAAGAAGTAACAGGTTAAATTGATTACTTTTGAATGAGTACAGGACATGAAAAATACAAGATGGGAATTTCCAGAGATTCGATGGTACGAAGTATGTAGTCAATGCTTGAGGCGATTTCAAATGGCCCCAAAGTAATTTTGGATTGAAGTGCTTTTCAGTATTTTGTAACTTGTAAAATTCATTTGTGATTACATTGCGTGCTCAACATTTTTCCTACGTGTGTGTGTGTGTATATATATATATATATATATATATATACACACACATATATATGCTGAACTTATTTTCCCACTGGTGAAATTTATGATGAATTGCCATTATGTGACTGACTTCTTTAGGTTTCCATGATTTTTTTTTGTTGCAGAAACTTCTGTTTTTGTTCAGAAAGATTATATTGCCCTATTTCCTCCTTACTGAATAAATTATATTAAACATTCCGTGATTACTTTCCAGATCCATGAAAAGCTTCAACAGTATGAGAGACAGAGCCCGACACCCATTCTTCATAATGCAGCCACTTTGGCAGACGATGTAAGTGTCCTTCATCTTTGTGATGAGATCATTGGGTATGAATGCATTCAGAGTGTCTGTATGGAATTAATAGCTATGTGAGGTGAAGTCAGATCAGTCAGTTTCTTTTTCCAACAGATCTGTACAGTGGATTTTCTCAGCTTTTATTATCTGCTTGTTGGGTGGGGGGAATAGCAGATTTTTCCCTTCTTTAGCACAACTGTTGTTTAATATTACTGGCATATTAAATTCTATAAGGAGGAGCGGTGAGAGCTGTCAAATCGCTGTTTTAGACAGCAGAGGAAAAATATACAAAAGTGTAGATCTATCAAAATATACAAAGCGGCAGCATGGGTGAAATGACAGATAGAGGGAAACAAGTTGGACATGAGAAGTAGCTACAGTAAAACTTGTGTCGAGCTCCAACGTAGAATGTTTGGATATGATTTATTATGTTTTTTTCTTAGCAAATTGTGCATGAAACTGAGAATTATGAATATTGTAAGTATTAACTTGCCCCGTTTTTTTCAAGTTAACAACAATATGCTCGTTTGTTGCCCATCACTCATGTTGATCTTGTTTAAATATTGAAGTCTATTTCATGTTGCTTTTATGGTATGGGCAGCCAAAAAAAGGATGAATTTGTTCTGTCTATTTCCATGCTTTCATTTGGGGAAATTTGGGATGGGGAGAAGTTTTGAACAGCAGGAGCCAGCTAAGCTTTACCCGAAGCCCAGAGCTTTTGATGAACTGAGTTTTATTTTTGTTGAAAGGTATTTCTCGTGTTGGAGGTGATTGCACTTTACCACCTCCTTAATCCAAATCCATTCCTAAACGGTAGGTTATAATCTTAAAACAGCTTCTGTGGAAATCTTGTTTATATAGTTCAAAACCATCACCTGCAAGTTCCCTTCCAAGCCACACACCATCCTGACTTGGAACTATATCGCCGTTCCTTCGCTGTTGCTGGGTCAAAATCCTGGAACTCTATTCCTAACAGTACTGTGGGTGTACCTACACCCCAAGGACCACAGCGGTTGAAGAAGGCAGCTCACCACCATCTTCTCAAGGGCATTTAGGAATGGGTGATAAATGCTGGCCTAGCCAGCAACGCCCATATACCATAAACGAATAAAAAAAAAAATCTGCTTTGCGAACAACCCAGTGCTGATGCACTTTGGTATAATAACACAGCTTCACAGAATCGGAGGATTCAGGTCTTGTGCTGTAATACCACACATGAAGTTTGAGATTTTGCCTGGCTATCTGGAGGTGGCAAGGATTTTGACAGGCAGAGAAAGAAAAACTGGTATTACTTTTGCTTGTATCCCAGTGAAACATTAGAGAGCCGAATTGGCAGAGGTCTGGGAATTGGTCTGCAGCATTTCTACTTGGTCCAGCAGAACGTGGATCTAACCCATAAAAATGGAAAATAACACTTAAAAAAAAAAAGGTGCAAAGGTGCTGATTTAAGTTATTATGCTTTCACTGAATAAGTAGATCTTGAAGTACAACATGGATATTTTCTCTCTTCCCCCACCCCAACTAAACTGGAGAAAAGTCCTTAAATTCATGTTGGTTGCTATGGCATATTATATTATTGGCAGGCTGCATTTTTGTTTATCATTTTGTGATACTATTCAATTTTATTGCTAAATTTTTATATCAGTTCTTGTATGCTGCCAAGTAGACCACATTATTTTCATCATATCCTGATGAGCACTGTGCAAGTTGCACTAAAAGCCATTATCATGTTTCCTCCAGTGTCTGCTTCATGTTGCATGACTAAGTGCTTTGAAGAGTCCTTGGGGACATAATATTAGTACTCTGTAGACAGTGAACAGTTGCATAATTATGCCATTGATTATTGCTGTGGGATGGAAAGAAAATGAAATAGTACGACAGTGAGTTTCTCATGAACACTCCCAGCAAACCCGGAATCACTAGGTGATGGAGTTAGTTAATAAAGCAAAACTATGAAATTATTTTTCTTTTTGTCTTTTCCCCTCCATTTTGTGTTCCACAATGATTGGACAGAGTCATATATTCAAGTTCTGTACGGGATTGTGGAAGATTAAACTTGTAAGGCTCAGCTGGAGTATTTTTCTTTTTAATCCCTCACAAACGCTACTAGTTTTAGTGCCATATGAGACCACAAGGTAAACTTGATAGACTTTTGTCTCAACATGTTTGAGTTAATCTTTCTGCCAGTGAGTTAATGAATACTTTTGAACAAGTCCGTGGCTTACCTATTGATGGAAGATTTGTTGTGGCCTACAGAAGGAAGGTAACAAGAATCTGTAAATTTATGAATCTGCACATTTAACCCTTTGTGTGTTGTGAGCTTTAATACTTTGAAAATATGACCTTTTTTAATTGTAATATTTACAGGCCTGGTGTTCTGACAGTTATAGAGGAAAAATAGCCTTGTATGTATTGCAACACAGGACATTTGATTTTATATCATTTTGGGTGTTTTAATCACAAAAAATAAATGTAAATTTTTTCACTACTGTTTGAAACCTCTTATGTTCAATAAAAACAAAGGTGACCGCGGTGACTGCAACAACTACCATGGAACCTCCCTGCTCAGCATAGTGGGGAAAGTCTTTGCTCGAGTCGCTTTAAACAGGCTCCAGAAGCTGGCCGAGCACGTCTACCCTGAGGCACAGTGTGGCTTTCGTGCAGAGAGATCGACCGTCGACATGCTGTTCTCCCTTCGTCAGATACAGGAGAAATGCTGCAAACAACAGATGCCCCTCTACATTGCTTTCATTGATCCCACCAAAGCCTTTGACCTCGTCAGCAGACGTCGTCTCTTCAGACTACTAGAAAAGATTGGATGTCCACCGAAGCTACTAAGTATCATCACCTCATTCCATGACAATATGAAAGGCACAATTCAACATGGTGGCTCCTCATCAGAGCCCTTTCCTATCCTGAGTGGTGTGAAACAGGGCTGTGTTCTCGCACCCACATTTTTTGGGATTTTCTTCTCCCTGCTGCTTTCACATGCGTTCAAGTCCTCTGAAGAAGGAATTTTCCTCCACACAAGATCAGGGGGCAGGTTGTTCAACCTTGCCCATCTAAGAGCGAAGTCCAAAGTACGGAAAGTCCTCATCAGGGAACTCCTCTTTGCTGACGATGCTGCTTTAACATCTCACACTGAAGAGTGCCTGCAGAGTCTCATCGACAGGTTTGCGGCTGCCTGTAATGAATTTGGCCTAACCATCAGCCTCAAGAAAACGAACATCATGGGGCAGGACGTCAGAAATGCTCCATCCATCAATATTGGCGACCACGCTCTGGAAGTGGTTCAAGAGTTCAGCTACCTAGGCTCAACTATCACCAGTAACCTGTCTCTAAATGCAGAAATCAACAAGCGCATGGGAAAGGCTTCTACTGCTATGTCCAGACTGGCCAAGAGAGTGTGGGAAAATGGCGCACTGACACGGAACACAAAAGTCCGAGTGTATCAAGCCTGTGCCCTCAGTACCTTGCTCTATGGCAGCGAGGCCTGGACAACGTATGTCAGCCAAGAGCGACGTCTCAATTCATTCCATCTTCGCTGCCTCTGGAGAATACTTGGCATCAGGTGGCAGGACCGTATCTCCAACACAGAAGTCCTCGAACCGGTCAACATCCCCAGCTTATACACACTACTGAGTCAGCGGCGCTTGAGATGGCTTGGCCATGTGAGCCGCATGGAAGATGGCAGGATCCCCAAAGACTCATTGTACAGCGAGCTCGCCACTGGTATCAGACCCACCGGCTGTCCATGTCTCCGCTTTAAAGACGTCTGCAAACGCGACATGAAGTCCTGTGACATTGATCACAAGTCGTGGGAGTCAGTTGCCAGCGTTCGCCAGAGCTGGCGGGCAGCCATAAAGGCAGGGCTAAAGTGTGGCGAGTCGAAGAGACTTAGCAGTTTGCAGGAAAAAAGACAGAGGCGCAAGGAGAGAGCCAACTGTGTAACAGCCCCGACAAACAAATTTTTCTGCAGCACCTGTGGAAGAGCCTGTCACTCTAGAATTGGTCTTTATAGCCACTCCAGGCGCTGCTCCACATACCACTGACCACCTCCAGGCGCTTACCCATTGTCTCTCGAGATAAGGAGCAAAGAGAAAATGTTCAAGGCACTTGTGTTTTTAAAACCAGTTCCTTTTTGTGACTGTTGTGTACTGATTATCGTTTTTGTTATTTGAAATTCTTGACAACATTTTTTTGGTAGGCATCTAAACTGATCTGTATCTTGCGATGACTGTTTTTAATTAATGAGTCTTCTGTAGTTCCACAGTGAGATCAGCAAGTCAGTTAATTTAATCTGCTGCATTTAACAGGTTGAAAAATGTAGAATAGTCGATGCATGGACTTAACTTTCATGTAAAAAAGGTTCTTTTTTTTTATTCGTTTCATGGGATGTGGGCGGCGCTGGGAAGGCCAACATTTGTTGCCCATCCCTAATTGCCATTGCGAAGGTGGTAGTAAGCTACCTTCTTGAACCACTGCAGTCCATCTGATGTAGGTGCACCCACAGTGCTGTTAGGAAGGGAGTTCCAGGATTTTGATCCAGCGACAGTGAAGGAACGGCAATATAATTCCAAGTCAGAATGACATGTGGCTTGGAGGGGAACTTGCAGGTGGTCATGTTCCCATGCATCTGCTGCCCTTGTCCTTCCAGGTGTAAGAGGCCATGGGTTTGGAAGGTTCTATTGAAGGAGGTGTGGTGAGTTGTTGCAGTGCATCTTGTAGATGGTACTCACTGCTGCCACTGCGCATCAGTGGTGGAGGTGGTGGATGAGATGCCAATCAAATGGGCTGCTTTTTATTGGATGGTGTTGAGCTTCCTGAGTGTTGTTGGAGCTGCACTCATCCAGGCAAGTGGACAGTATTTCATCATACTCCTGATTTGTGCCTTGTATATGATGGACAGGCATTGGGGAGTCAGGAGGTGACTTACTTGCCGCAGAATTCTCAGCCTCTGATCTGCTCTTGTAGCCAAAGTACTTATGTGGCTACTCTTGTTCAGTTTCTGGTCAACAGTAACCCCCAGGAACAAAAACAAGAAATGCTGGAATCACTCAGCAGGTCTGGCAGCATCTGTGGAAAGAGAAGCAGAGTTAACGTTTCGGGTCAGTGACCCTTCTTCGGAACTGACAAATATTAGAAAAGTCACCGATTATAAGCAAGTGAGGTGGGGGTGGGGCAAGAGATAACAAAGGAGAAGGTGCAGATTGGACCAGGCCACATAGCTGACCAAAAGGTCACGGAGCAAAGGCAAACAATATGTTAATGGTGTGTTGAAAGACAAAGCATTAGTACAGATTAGGTGTAAATACACTGATTATTGAACAGCAGCAAGTGCAAACCTGAAAAAAACAGTGGGTAAGCAAACTGAACAAACTAAGATGAAATGAAATAAATGCAAAAAAAAGGATTGTAAAAAAGAATGTAAAAAAAAAAAGAAAAAAGGAAGAAAAACTAACTAAAAATGAAAGTAAAATGGGGGGCTGTCATGCTCTGAAATTATTGAACTCAATATTCAGTCCGGCAGGCTGAAGTGTGCCTAATCGGTAGATGAGATGCTGTTCCTCGAGCTTGCGTTGATGTTCACTGGAACACTGCAGCAATCCCAGGACAGAGATGTGAGCATGAGAGCAGGGGGGAGTGTTGAAATGGCAAGCAACCGGAAGCTCAGGGTCCTGCTTGCGGACTGAGCGGAGATGTTCCGCAAAGCGGTCACCCAGTCTGCGCTTGGTCTCCCCAATGTAGAGGAGACCACACTGTGAGCAGCGAATACAGTATACTACATTGAAAGAAGTACAAGTAAATCGCTGCTTCCCCTGAAAGGAGTGTGAGGGGCCTGGGATAGAGAGGAGAGAGGAGGTAAATGGGCAGGTATTACACCTCCTGCGATTGCAGGGGAAGGTGCCATGGGACGGGGACGAGGTGGTGGGGGTAATGGAGGAGTGGACCAGGGTGTCGCGGAGGGAATGATCCCTTCGGAATGCTGACAGGGGAAGGGAGGGGAAGATGCGACTGGTAGTGGCATCACGTTGGAGGTGGTGGAAATGGCGGAGGATGATCCTTTGGATATGGAGGCTGGTGGGGTGAAAAGTGAGGACAAGGGGAACCCTGTCACGGTTCTGGGAGGGAGGGGAAGGGGTGAGGGTAGAGGTGCGGGGAATGGGTCGGACACGGTTGAGGGCCCTGTCAACCACAGTGGGGGGAAATCCTCGGTTGAGGAAAAAGGAGGTCATATCAGAAGCACCATCATGGAAGGTAGCATCATCAGAGCAGATGCGTCGGAGACGGAGAAACTGGGAGAATGGAATGGAGTCCTTACAGGAGGTAGGGTGTGAAGAAGTGTAGTCGAGGTAGCTGTGGGAGTCGGTGGGCTTATAATGGATATTGGTAGACAACCTATCCCCAGAGATGGAGACAGAGAAGTCGAGGAAGGGAAGGGAAGTGTCAGAGATGGACCATGTAAAGGTGAGAGAAGGGTGGAAATTGGAAGCAAAATTAATAGTTTTCTAGTTCGGGGCGGGAGCAGGAAATGGCACCGATACAGTCATCAATGTACTGGAAAAAGAGTTGGGGGAGGGGGCCTGAGTAGGACTGGAACAAAGAATGCTCGACATATCCCACAAAAAGACAGGCATAACTAGGACCCATGCGGGTACCCATAGCAACACCTTTTACTTGAAGGAAGTGCGTGGAGTTGAAGGAGAAGTTGTTCAATGTGAGAACAAGTTCAGCCAGGCGGAGGAGGGTGGTGGTGGATGGGGACTGGTTGGGCCTCTGTTCCAGGAAGAAGCGGAGAGCCCTCAGACCATCCTGGTGGGGGATGGAGGTGTAGAGCGATTGGACGTCCATAGTGAAGAGGAGGCGGTAGGGACCAGGAAACTGGAAATTGTCAAAATGACGTAGGGTGTCAGAAGAGTCACGGATGTAGGTGGGAAGAGACTGGACCAGCGGAGAAAAGATAGAGTCTAGATAGGAAGAAATAAGTTCAGTGGGGCAGGAGCAGGCTGACACAATGGGTCTGCCGGGACAGTCCCGTTTGTGGATTTTGGGAAGGAGGTAGAAGCGGGCTGTCCGGGGTTGTGGGACTATGAGGTTGGAAGCCGTAGAGGGAAGATCTCCAGAGGAGATGAGGTCAGTGACAGTCCTTTGGACGGTGGCTTGATGTTCGGTGGTGGGGTCATGGTCCAGAGGGAGGTAGGAAGAGGTGTCTGTGAGTTGGCGTTGAGCTTCTGCAAGGTAGAGGTCGGTACGCCATACAACAACAGCACCACCCTTGTCTGCAGGTTTGATGACCAAGTCGGGGTTAGACCTGAGAGAACGGAGTGCCTCAAGTTCAGAGGGGGACAGGTTAGAGTGAGTGAGGGGGGCAGAGAAATTGAGACGACCAATGTCTCGCCGACAGTTTTCAATGAAGAGATCAAGAGCGGGTAAGAGGCCAGGGGGAGGGGTCCAGGTAGAGGAAGAATGCTGGAGGCGGGTGAATGGGTCTGCTGGTCGGGGGGAGGACTCCTGGTCGAAGAAGTGAGCCCGGAGGCGGAGGCGACGGAAGAAGAGCTCAACGTCATGCCGAGCGCGAATTTCATTGAGGTGGGGGCGTAAGAGGATAAAACTGAGACCTTTGCTGAGTACAGACCGCTCAGCATCAGAGAGGGGGAGGTCAGAGGGTATAGTGAATACACGGCAAGGGGTCAGATCAGAAGGGGTGGGGTCAGAGGGAAGTGAAGCGGAAGGAGGATCTGGAGGGGCATTAGTCCCCATCAGCTGCTGGAGCTTGCGTTCCTTAACACCTGAAAGGAAGAAAAAAAGTTTTTTGTTAATGCGTCGGATGAGACCTAAGATGAGGTGAAACTGCGGAGTAGAACAGCTTTGAGATAAGGTGAGACGGTGCTGCTGGAGAGCGAGGTCCAGTGTGTGCATGTGGCGGCGCATAGCACTGAGTGTGGATCTCAGGATGCGGCGAGAGTAGCAGTCCGAGGAACGTTGTATTTCTCGGAGATACCTGTGATCCTGGGTGGTTTCAAAGCATGATGGGTGAAACTGCAGTTGGAATCCATCCAGGATGTTGATAGTGGAGGATTCAGCGATTGAATGTCATGGGGAGATAATTAGATTCTCTCTTGTTTGAGATAGTCATTTTTTGTGGTGTGAATTTTACTTGCCACTTATTAGCCCAAGTGTGGATGTTGTCCAGGTCTTGCTACATATGGACACGGACTGCTTCAGTATCTGATGAGTTGCAAATGGTACTGAACGTTGTACAATCATCACTTATGACCTTATGATGGAGGGAAGGTCATTGATGATGGAGCTGAAGATGGGTGTGCCTAGGACACATGAACTCATGCAGCATTGTCCTTGGGCTGAAATGATTGGCCTCCAACAACCACAACCATCTTCCTTTGTACTAGGTATGATTCAAACCAGAGATGAGTTTTCTCCTGATTCCCATTGACTTCAATTTGGCTACACAATTTGGCTCCTTGATGCTATACTCAGTCAAATGCTGCCTTGATATCAAGGGCAATTACTCTCGCTCACATCTTGTTCAGCTATTTTGTCCATGTTTGTACCAAGGCTGTAATGAGCTCAGGAGCAACGTAGCCCTGGTAGAACCCAAATTGATCGTCAGCAGGTTGTCGCTGTTTAAGTGTCACTTGATAGCACTGCCGACAACTGCTTCCATCACTTTCCTGATGATCGAGAGTAGACTGATGAGGTGGTCTTTGGATTTATTCTGCATTTTGTGGACAGGACAAACCTGGGCAATTTTCCACATTGTCAGGTAAATGCCAGTGTTGTCGTTGTACTCGAACAGCCTGGCTAGAGGTATGGCTAGTTCTGGAGCACAAGTCTTCAATACTACAGCCTGGATGTTGTCAGGACCCATAACCTTTGCAATATCCAGTGCCTTCAGCCATTTCTTGTTATCATGTGGAGTGCATCGAATTGGCTGAAGTCTGGCATCTGATGCTGGGGACCTCAGGAAGATGCCAAGATGGATCATCCACTCAGCACTTCTGGCTGAAGATGGATGCAAATGCTTCAGCCTTTTCTTTTGCACTGATGTGCTGGGCTCCTGTATCATTTTAGGATGGGGACATCTATGGAGCCTCCTCCTCCTGTTAGTTGTTTAATTGTCCGTCACCATTCACGACTGGATGTGGCAGGACTGCAGATCTGATCTATTGGTTGTGGGTTCGCTTAGCTCTGTCAATTACATGCTGCTTCCGCTGTTTGTAATGCAAGTAGTCCTGTGTTGTAACTTAATCAGGTTGACACCTCGTTTTTAGCTATACCTGGTGCTCCTGGCATGCTCCTTTGGACTCTGCTTGAACCAGGGTTGATACTTGGTTTGATGGTGATGATAGAGTGAGGGATATGCCAAGTCATGAGGTTACAGATTGTGATTGAATACAATTCTGCTCTACTGATGGGCCACAGTGCCTCATGGATGCACAGTTTTGAGCTGCCAGATCTGTTCTGAATCTATGCCATTCAGCACGGTGGTAATGCCACATAACACGATGGATGGTATCTTCAGTGTGAAGCTGGGACTTCGTTTTTACAAGGATTGTGTGGCGGTTCCTTTCTTATGCTGTTTATTTTGCTCGTGGTTTCCTTCCTTTCTTTCCACAGTTTAAGCCTGTAATGTTTATTTTTCATTTGTCCATTCTTCCCGTAGACCTCTTGCATGCTCAGACCTCCTCCTCTTCCTACCCATTTCCCAGATGAGCAACCACCATAATTCATAGAATCTAGAATGATACTGCACATAATGAGGTCTTTCACCCTATCGTACCTTGTGCCAGCTGTTTGAAAGAGCTATCCACTTAGTCTGATGCCCCTGCTCTTTGCTCATAGTCTGGCAACATTTTTGTTTTCAAGTATTTATCCAATTCTCTTTTGAAAGTTAATTTTCAATTTACTTCCACCATTCTTTCAGTCAGTGCATTTCAGATCACAACAACTTGCTGCATAATTATTTTTCCTCACTTCTGGTTATTTTGCCAAGTACCTTAAATCTGAATGCTCTTGATTACGGGCACTTTGACCACTGGTAGCTGTTTCTCTTTATTTACTCTGTCAAAACAGTTAATGATTTGAACACCTCTTTCAAATCTGCCCTTAAAAATTTTCTGCTCGAAAGCTTCTTTAGTCTCTTCGTGTAGTTGAAGTCTTTCATCTCTGGTTCCATTCTAGTATATCTCCTCTGCAGCCTCTGTAAAGCCTTGACATCCTTCCTAAAGTTTGCTCCCCAGAATTGGCCATAATACTCCAGCTGCACCTTAATCAGTGTATTACAAAGGTTCAGCATAACTTTCCTGCATTTGTACTCTGCTTCTCTTTATAAAGCCAAGGATCCCATCTGCCTTTTTAACAGCCTTCTCAACTTGCCCTGCCACCTTCCAAGATTTGTCTACATATACTCCCAGGTGTCTCTGTTCCTTCACCCCCTTTAAAATTGTACCATTTACTTCATATTGCCTCTGTTCATTCTTCCTACAAAAATTAATCACTTTGTACATCTCTATTAAATTTCATCTACCATGTGTCTGGGCATTTCACTCGTCTGCCTGTCCTCTTAAAGTCCTTTTGTCTCAAGGATCTATCCATGGCCCCTTTCTATTTCACATCTATGTGCTGCCCCCGGCGACATTACCTGACAACAGAGCATCAATTTCCACAAGTGCACTGATGACACCAATCTATACCTCACCACCACCTCTCTCGACCCATCTACTGTCTCTAAATCGTCAGACTGCTCATCGGATATCCAGTACTGGATAAGCAGAAATTTATTCCAACTAAATATTGAGAAGACCAAACCTTTTGTCTTTGGTTCCCTTGGCACTGACTATCTCTCTCCATAGCAACTGAATCAGACTGCTCACAACCTTGGTGTCATATTTGACCCCAGATTAACTTCTGACCACATACCTGCGCCATCACGAAGATTGCCTGTTCCATCTCTGTAACATTGCCTGACCCTAGCCCTCCCTCAGCTGATGTACTGCTGAAACCCTCATCCATGCCTTTGTCAACTCTAGACTTGATGATTCCAATGCACTTGTGGCCAGTTCTCCCACATCTACCTTCTGTAAAATTGCAGTTATCCAAAACTCTGCTGCCATGTCCTAACTTGTTTCAAGTCCTGTTCAGCCCTCAGCCCTGTGCTCGCTTACCTACATTGGCTCCTGGTTAAGCCAAGCCTTGATTTTAAAATTTTCACCCTTGTTTTCAAATCCCTTCATGGCCTTGCCCCTCCCGATCTCTGGACTCTCCTCCAGCACTACAGCCCTCTGAGATATCTGCATTCCTTAAATTCTGGCTACTTGATCATCGCCAATTTTAATTACTCCACCATTGGCATCCACGCCTTCAGCTGCCAACGCTGCAAGCTCTGGAATTGCCTCCTTAAGTTTCTCTGCTGCTGTTCCTCTGTCCTCCTTTTAGATTCTCCTTAAACCTACCTCTTTGACCAAGCTTTTGGTCATCTGCCTTAATATCTCCTTATGTGGCTTGATGTCTGTAAACATTCCTGTGAAGCCGAACCCTTGGGATGTTTTACTGAGCTAAAAGCACTGCATAAGTACAAGTTGTTGTTCCTTGTTAATGGTTAATTATGTTGTAAAAAGTAAACAGCTGAAGGGCATTATTCAGTTTAGAATTTGAAGTGAATATAAAGAGACCCTGTTGGATACAAGTGTTGTTGGTGAACAGAAGGCAGAGATGTGTAATGCTGCATTCAGTGATAAACTGACGATCAAGAAAAGAATCTACGTCTAGTTTCATGCTTTACTGCTTGGCTTGGGTCCATTTAACAGTCCTTCCCAAAGTTTGGTGAGAATAGTGATTAAAAGCCTCTACCTACCTATAGTGCAAATTAAAAAGTGCAAAGAACATCTTAAAACTATGTACAGCAGCTCGAATGTCATTATTTCAGTCCAGTTTCTAATCCACACCTTTCCTCAAACCATATTCCTGTGTCATCACTATTCCCCAGCAGCTCCCTTACCTTAAGTTCCATTATAATGTTCGTATTGTTGGTTGGCGTTAGGTTAAGTACAGCATCACTTCTAGTCCCCTCTATAATCTGTTGCCTTATAAAACAGTCCTTTACCACATCCAGAAATGTCTGTCTAAGCACTTAACAAGTTTTATTCACTATCTGGTTACAGTAAAATTGCAGGGATATGGGCAGAGAGCAGGTGGGTGAGACTAACTGGATTGTTCTTCAGAAGGGTCTGTGCAGACTTGCTGGGCTGAGTGGCCCCCTTCTGTGCTGTACTGTTCTTTGTTTCTATTGTCCTCCATGGTGAAACTCTCTATCTTTTGCTGGATTGTTTCCTTACTTCCATGTGAAATAGCTCATCATCCCATGTGGTTTCATTTGGCAATCTGTAGCAAACTACCACAATAATTGTCCCTTGGTTTGTTCATGCAGCATTATTCAGAGATTCAGTCTTTAGAGATTTTTTCATCTGCCTTTTCCTGTAAAACACAATGCTTATGCCTACATTTCTCCACTCCATTTGTTAGTTCTGATGAGGGATCTTGAAACATTAACATATCTCTTTGAAATGCTGATTGACTAGGACTCCATTCTAGTAGCTCATTTTTATTGGAAAATGCTGGACATTTGAGAATCTGGTCAGAGGGTTTAGATTGTGCACAGTCCCCACTGCTAATAGTGGGCGCTCGTGCAAATGTGGCTTACCTATTACCTGTAGAATTATAGAATAGTTGCAGGACAGAAAGAGGCCATTCGGCCCGTTGTGTCTGTGCTGACTTTCTCACCACTGACAGGATGCTGCCGTCAAGCCCAAAATACGTCCTGCCGATCACGCAAATGAGTAGCGTAATATATGAATTTCAATGCCAGTGTAATGCTATTTATATAGGTCCCAAAGACTGGTGGATTGTATCAAAGAACATGTTCCTTCTTCTGTTCGCAATGGGCAAGGTACAGGCCGTCCCCAACCAGCCCATGCTTGCAAAACTCAAAACACAATGTCCAACATTCGATGTGATTCTGAGATTAGACAATATTTGCTAAATAATCCTCAGTGTGCTAAGAATTATGCTGACAACCAATTTAAGATTGTTAGTAGGGCTTGCAGTGTGGCATACCTGCGCGTACTAGAATCTACATATATTAATACATAGGGCTCTGTTCTTTGCAGACAGAAAGAATATGTACAAACATTGTGCCTGTTTCAGCTCAACAAAATAAGTGACAGCCTGGTTTATTCCTCAGGGCAATGCCTTGACCAATCAGAATCAAGCTGCCTGGTTTAAATTTCAAACAAAGCTTGGCAGTTAACTGTCAGTCACCGTAAACTGGTGCATTCTACACGGCAACACCTCTACCAATCAGAGTTCACTTGCCAACCAATCAGCACACTCTTCTCATACAGTATAAAGTTGTTGTTTTCCCTTACATTGGTATTCTTGTGGATTGTCCTGATGAGTGCAAGACAAAAAGCTTCAAAAGCATGTCTCTATTTTCAGCAATACTCAACAATTTATGTGGTGAGGACTGTACTTAATAATTCCAGCTTGCCTTTCGTAACTGATCTGTATCCTGAGATGATATTACAAGCTGAAATGCCTTTCAGTTTTGGCTTCCAGTGTATCCAGTCATGCACATAACTAAACAGATCTCCGATGTGTTTGAATTTTTGTTTACTTTTGCTCCTCTTTCAAACCAAGAGCCTGAGAGACCCCCAAACCTACGTTCTTCGAAGATTTGTATCAAGTTAGGCTGAAGACATGATTAAGATAGAAATTGGTTTTAAACTCAATATTATTATGAATTAAAGGAATTACATTACCAGGCTCAAATAGATTAAAATGTGTCATTTGTGCCTCAAGCACCACGTCCTGTCCAGCTTTGGATTCTGCAAAAAAAAAAAGTCCAAAAGGTAGTAGTAATTTAGAAGCTGCTGATGAGGGGAATCTTGTGACATTATGTTTGTCAATTTCTTATTAAATTTATATTGCTTTCACCAAGTTTTGCTATTTTTAGATGTATTGGAATCTTTTTTAATAAAACCTGAGATCTGTGAAACTCTTGCAGGCGGTACTGTAAACTAGTTGGCAGTGTGCATTTCAGTATGGCACAGTGAAGGCCTTTCACTCCAGTGGGACATTGTAAGGACAGTCTACTGGAGAATTTGAATTAAGCTCCCAGCAACAAAATTTTAATGAATCTTTGGAACTTGCCCAATTATAAACAACTGGATTTTGTCAAACATTCTTACTAAACAAACTCTTAGATGTCCCTGATTTTTGCTCGAGTTTTATTTACTTTTTCCTCTATTAAATTTGCTGCTTTATTCTTTACTCCTTTGCTGTATCTCGTCCTCTCTTGCCTCTCCCAAAAGCAGCAACTCATGTTGAAGTATGTTTTCAGGAATGCTGGCAGCCTTTTAGTAACACTTAGACGTGATTATTTGGGTTCAAATCTGTAGAATGTTGTGCAATCTATTCACTCGAGCACCTCAGCTGGGATTTATCCTGTTCTCACTCAACATGCACATACAGCGGGAAGCACTGCATGGACCCCGGCTGATTTATTTTCGCTCACCCCCTTCCAGTCCATGGTTATTAAATTCACTTGTAGTGTCTCCACTGCAACTCTGGCTGAGATCTGCTAACTCAGCACAAAACAGTGATTGATTGAATTTAGAACTTCTCTAGTGTCATTGGACCAGTATTGCCCAAGCTGTATCCACTTCTATGTGTGGGAAAGATTGTGACTTTTTAAGAAAACAGTATTTGGGCAACTTACTCGAAAGCCAGAGCCTTGACACCATATCATCTGCATTTCAGAGGAGTTATAATGTTTATAGGCTTTGGTAGCAGAAACATTTTCTGATTCTCAGGTTGAATGACTAGGTGTTCCAGATATGCTGTACTGCTGTACAACTGATGTTACATAAAAAAAAAATGTTTTTCCTTGTTAGTGAGTTCTAAGATATACCCCCAACAGTATTATTCAGAAATGCTTAACTCTTAAAAAGAAACACAAATGTTATAAATACACAATAGGTTTGTCAGAATAGGAAATGAGAAGACAGTTTAACATTTCAGATTGAGGCTCTTTGAATCTCCATACAAATAGCAAGATATATAGGACAATCAGATTTAAGTAGTACACCCCCAGTCTACTTTCTCTTGGTTCTAGTACCTGGTTATTATGCCACCTAATCGTACCCTTTCTACCTCATTCTCCAGTAGGATGAAGCATGGGAGTGCTTTTAGGAGGCAAGACTCTATGAAAGGGTTCATCACTGAGTAACAAGAGTTTTGTTCATTCTGACATCTGATAGATGCAAAGGGTTTGTGCAAGACCAGCCAAGGTGAATCCAGGTTTTAGATCAATGAAAGAAAGAAGAAAAAATAACAGCTAAGCACTTACTAGCCCGTGAATTACTCTTTAAAATGTGATCACTTTTTTTGGCAAATGTTGCGGTTAATTTGTGCACAGCATGGTCATAAACAACAATTTGTTAATCGTTTTTGGTGCTTGTGGTTGAGTGTGTGTTGGCCTGGACACTAAGAGAAATCCCATGTTCTTCAAATAATGCTATGAGATCTTGTACATCCAACTGAATAGACAGGTCATGCTTCGGTTTCATGTTTCATCCAAAAGAAAATAACATTGCGGTACTCCCACAGTACAGCACCAAAATGTTGGCCTAGATTATGTGCTCAAGCCTTTGAGTGGAGCTTGAAGTCACAATTTTCTGACAGGGAAGAATGCAATGACAAAACCCAAGCTGACAGTGAGTTATTAAGAAAGCCTAAAGAGCTAAAGATATTCTCATTAAGATTGGAGTTGGATGAGAGATTTAAATTTACAAGGGCATGATGTAAGATTACAAGGTTATGATGTAAGATTACAAGGTTTTGTGAAATGAGTGATATGAATACAGAGGCCTTTCATGCAAAAACTAAAGTAGCAGAGATATGGGACATAATTACAAGTTAAAAGAACCATGATTTTTTTCCTTAAACACTGGCTTATTCATGGAAAAGAATTATTTTCACATTAGTCTGCCTTAGTGTGCGTTAGTTCAATTTGAATATTCAAAAGGGAACTGAATCACTTAGTAACTCAGCAATATACAGGAGTAAGCAAAGAATAGGGAGAATAGTTGCACAAGGTCCTGAACGACCAAATAAAATGAGTGGGCCAAATTAGTTTCCCAGGAGAGTCAACATTTCACTTTGGCTGAAATACTGCTGTCATTCAGTGCATTCTGAAAATTGTCAGTTTGAGCGAGTCCATTTAATCAACAGAGCGATCCATTCTGCAGGAAGAGTAGGGAGAAATGGATTAGATTCGAAAAGCATCATGTCGGTCACTGAGATGGTGTGCTGAAATCTGTTTTGCACTAACTGTTCCATCCTTCCACATATACAGTATGTTAGGGACATTGAATAATCGAGTTGATAGGGAGGCAAAAGTGAAATTTTAGGCAATATTAGGCAAGTGGTAAAGATTTCAATACAGTCTTATAATCTAAGTGTAACCATTTGAATCAGCTTGAGCAACTGATTATGTTGCAGTTGTTTATAGAATTTTTAGGCTTTATACAGATGATCAGCATTGCTTCCCTGCGTTTTCCAGACGTTGTGAAATTCAGAAATTGTACTTAAAAAAACATGCTTTTGGAGGTGTGTATGTTGATAGTTGTAGTCTCTGTTGTGTGTAGTCATGTATGAATGTCATTTTGCCTTAATATATTATCTGACCTAGTATGAAATGTTACTGATTGGTTAGTGGTGTTTCAACTAATCAGATCATCTGGTTGAGGTTGAGGGGGTAGGGTGCTACTTCATCCCTTTTTCAGCAGTCATAATCCTTCCCTGTTGATCTCCACTCTGAACATTTTAGCACTCTGCCTGATTCTCTATCCACTGAGACCTTCTCAGTGCCCAACTTTGCTTCCATTCACCCTATCCAGCCTGACACAGCAGCAGTCAGCTCCTTGCTGTCTGGTCTGTTCTGACTCCAATTGTAATAACCTTCCCTGTCCTACCTGACTATTATGGTAGATACAAAATGTTTTTAATACTATTAAGATGGCAACATTGTTAATTTCTTTGTCGCTGTCATATTTATGTTCATGGTGTTACGACCGAGGCGGGAGGAATGCACCGTCTTTTTTAGTTGCGCTTCTCCACAGGTCACAACGTATATTTTTAAATGTTTACCCAGTTACCAATGCAGTCAATCATATACTGTACTCTTAATCCCAGAATAAAATACACCAATCAGGTTTCTTTAATAAACAACAAAATTATCGGTTTATTATAAAACCAGACTTAACCAGTAACGAAGCAAAGCATGAACACACAGATTGAAATATGTAGGTTCCCCTATTTAAATTCGCGCACACGCACTGAAAAAAAAAAATTCTCTCTGCCAAGGTCTGTTACAAAAAAAAGACAAAAAAAATACTTTGGCCAAATACTTGCTAATTCTTCAAGAAAAATGAGAAGATATGAAAAAATGTTATTTGGCCCTTTTTGGTCTGGCGTCCCAAATACACATAGACAGCCGTCAGTAGGATCTTTCTAGAGCATTTCTTTTCAGGTGACGTTGAGGATCAGTTTGGCAGGCTTTCCAGGAGAAATGTGGCATCAGGAGTTTCTGGCAGGCTTCTTAGGAGAAATGCAGTATCAGTTTCTAGTTCTTATACTTGATTCTCAGGAAGTTCTCGAAGAGATGGAAGGGGGTGAGCTGATGGTGACTGCTGTCTAGGCTGGTTTTCGCCAACTATCTTCAAAACAGTTCACACCCCAACACACTGTCCAAAATGAAACCAAAAACAATATCTCAAGAGTCGAGCCTCCTATAAATCTTGACCTGTCACTTCTCTGTAAACATCTTCCCCAGGTCACCATGGTTTCTGTTGTTTATTGGTTAAAGCACATGACTTCCAGCAACTGTTTTTAAACATCATCTCAGTGTCCTTTCAATGAACTGTCAACCAACAAAGCAAAGTCCAGCTTTGATGAAATCTTCAACCTTCCAATGAATCCAACTCCACAATTTAAATGCAAGTCCTCAAAAACATACACTGAACAAAAAAATATTGAAGCACTTCTGTAACAATGGTAACTGAGTTTATTTCGGGCATTTGTGATGTAACTTTTAAATTTGTAATTGTTTACCATTTACTATAAGTACAACAACTTACAGTTCATCAATTTGATTTCCATGTATTTAAACAAATAAGACTTCGTCCATAGTCCTGGATAGTGTCCTAATTTACCTATGCAGACTGCATGATCCTTAAAACATTAATACCCTCATGATCATCAAAGAACAATCCTCTGTTCCTGGTTGAACTATCAGTGTGAAGTCTAGCCCCTACATTCTAAACTAACCTAGAATTTCAAGACCCTACTCCCTTGTGCCAAGACAGCAAATAAAGAAAAGAAATAACTTACATTTATATAGCACCCTTCGCGAGCTTCGTGTCCCAAAGATAGATTGGAGAAGTTGGGACTGTTTTCCTTGGAGAGAAGGCTGAGTGAAGATTTGCTAGAGGTATTTAAAATCATGAGAGGTCTGGACAGAGTGGATAGGGAAATACTGTTCTCACTCGTGAAAGAATAGAGAACGAAAGGGGAGAGACTTAGTGATTGGCAAAAGCGACATGAGGAAAAACATCTTCACACAACGAGTGGTTAGGATCTGGAACGCACTGCCTGGGAATGTGCTAGAGGCAGGTTCAACTGAGGCATTGAAAAGGGAATTTGACTGTTATCTGAAAAGGAAGAATGTGTAGGGTTACGGGGAGAAGAAGGGGGAATGGCATTAGGTAAATTGCTCATTTGGAGAGCTGGTGCAGATATGATGGGCTGAATGGCCTCCTTCCACACTAATGATTCTGTGGTTGTAAAGCACTTCAGAGAATCAATGAAGGATCTTAAGTGTGGCCACTGTTGTTATGTAGCTTCCACAAACAATCATGTGATAAATAGCCAGATAATGTGTATTTAATGATGGTGGTTGAGGGATAAATATTGGCTGGGACACTGGGGTGAAATCCGCTCCTTAGAAATCATGTCATAGGATTATTTGCATCCATCTGAGAGGCAGACGGAGTCTCGCTTTAACGTCTTATCCAAAAGATAACGATCAATCTGTTGCTAAATTTGAAAGTTATGTCAAGTTTTCTTGCCTTAAGTGAACTTTTAAATTGGTGCCAGGTTTTGAGATTTTTTTAAAAACTTATTTGGCCCAGAGGGAATTTTGATTAGTTAACATTATAAAGAGGGAGTGGGGTTGCCAACCCTCCAGGATTGTCCTGGAATCTCTAGAAATTAATCTCCAGTGCACTCCTGGGAGCAACCCAGGCAAAAGAAAATCACAGGGGTATGAAAACAAATTTGTGTTTTTAATTTTTCTTTTAACACTTTTGTTTATTAGTTATGTAATTGTTGAAGTTGGAAATAAATGCTGTTTGACCAGTTGGAGTCAGGAGGTCTTGTGATGAAGCTCTCGCTGTTAATGTTTAAATCAGACAGGAGCTTACAATGACCGCACAAACACAGCTAAATGTGTAAATCAGGAAGTTGCTGTCCAACTCGAAATGCTCGTCCAGAAGCTGGGTGACGACATCATCTCACATGAGATTCACCTTTCAAAATAAGGGGAAAGTCATAGATTTGCTCTTCTTTCTTGATAAAAACATGTTAAACTTGCCAGAAAAAGTTAGGGTTTGCCTTTTCCAATATAAGTCCTTTAATGGCATGATGTCTTACTGCTAAACGGCCTCTCTGACACTGAAAATTTACTTTGATAATTGTGGAGTCTCATTTCTTCAGATATTAATTATTGGAGTTTTAATAAAATTAAATATTTTTATTTTTTCTTTGTGTCTGATTTCTCTCTCTTTCAATCCAGTCTTTCCCTCGCTTCATTTTGCTTTCTGTACCTGATTTGACATTGAATTAAACATTCTAACTGATATTTCCTGGTTTAGACTATGCACTCCTAATCAATAATTTTTCAGTTTGATTGGTTATGGAGAATCACTGTTGATTGCCCTGTTCGCACAGGTCCCAGATGCTCTGTACAGAGCACTGCATTTTTTTGCTAATTAGCTGAAGGAACCTCCAGTGCAAAAGCCCACAAAAAGTCGATGTATAAGTGTCATGAGTGGCTGGCTCCATTCTTTTGCTGCTGACTATAAAATCCAGCCCAGTGGGAGAGAAAGAAAATGTGTGAAAGGCATAGAATGACAAGCATACAACAACAGAAATGCACAGAGCATAACAGTGAGAGACAGGAGACAGAAAAAGAAGAAAACGAGTCAAAAGCAAAAGCATACAGCATTGGCAATAGCAGAAGAGCTGGGAGGCAGAATGAATGGAAGATAAAACTGAGTAAGATGCAAAAAATCAGAGAATGAGAGTAGAGGAAACAAGATTTATTTTACATTTTTGTGTAAAATAATACACGCATTCCATTATTTTCATGGTATAAATTAGTTAGTAATGGTGACAACACATGCACCATTTTCCTGCTATGAAATTGGTTTTTATTGGCTTGAAAAAAAAAGCTGTTTGCCAAATTTCAGTGTACAGTGGTAATATAAACACATCACACGATGAGGATTGATGACCTAATTTGAGTTAATATCCTCCACCAATGTAATACAGTATATCCTGTGTCTCAACAAAAAAACACAAAAGCTTATCCTCAACATTACTGGTTTGTTTCTTTTAAAATTATTAATATGTATTATGGCTGTGTTTCACTATTTCATTCATCTTCAGCAGTTATTCATGTGCAAGCATTTCTGCAAATGATATAGGAAGCTGCCCCGCTAACCTCTTTCCTGGGAAGGAGGAAAGAACAAAAATGTTACTTTCAGGTTCAGATAAAATGTAATATTTTTATAGTGGTTGTGTTGACCACTCAGTTAAATGCTTGAATGACAGATGTATGTAATCTGAACCAAATTATTTCATCCAAAAAAATGAAAAAACATAATGCATTGACCAGGTTTTTTTCCTAATTGTATAAATATTACAGCTCTTTAATGCATTATGAAACTCAATCCTACCTTACAACTTCTGCTGTTTGGGCAAATTCATAAACTTTTTTTATTCTTATCTACCTCTGAGAGACTTAGCCATAATTTTTGGATGTTAAACTGGTTTAAAGAAGCACTTCTAATGGAAAACTGTTGGTCATTTATTTACAAGTACACTTTCTGATGTGATTTACAGCTTTGCACACCATTGCATCATTTGTACATGTCTTTGACAAGAGAATGCCACGTGGCTATTCTGGCTTTTCCCCGCTGCACAAAAAAAGACTTGGAAAAGTCTTCATCATAGAACCTTTTAAGACTCATCCACTGAGAGTCTTATTAGTTTGGGAGCAGTTTTAGCTCTAAGCTGTTATTAGATTGCAGTATAGGTAAGGAATAAAATCGACCAGATTGAATTCTTTAAGTAGTGAGAGACCTCCTGACGTATAATGACAGCAACAACTTTCATTTATATGGTGCCTTGAATGCAGTAAAACATCCCAAGTGCTTCACAGGAGCATCACCAAACAAAATTTGACACAAAACCACACAAGGAGATATTAGATGACCAAAATCTAAGCATCTTAAAGGAGGCCAAAGATAAGTCTTTGGGGGAATTCCAGAGGTAACTGTGTGAGAGCAATATGAAAAACCGCTTCAGGTAATTTTCTAGCTACAACTGGATAAATGATAATGGAATCAGGCGCAGTACCAATCAGCTGGACAATTGAGATGAAGCATTGGTGGAGGATGGGTACCCAACTGTATCAAAAGCTTGAGACAGGTCATGAAGGATGAGGAGACATAGTTTACCATGGTCATAATCACATATGATGCCATATTCTTGATAGGCAAGGGGGTGAAAGGCTATCGGGGGGAGGTGGTAATGTGGAGAAATCAGTTCAGCCATGAACTTATTGAATGGTGGAGAGGGCTCAAGGGGCCGAGTGGCTTATTCCTGCTCCTAATTCGTATGTTCGTATATTCTTGATTTGTGACTTGGTAAGGGCCTTTTCATTACTGTGGTGGGCCAGAAACCTAATTGGAGGGATTCAAACATGGAACCGTGAGAAGGATGGGCACAGAATAGAGAGAAAACATTACATTCAACGACTTTGTACAGGAAAGGGAGATTGCAGATGGGGCAGTAGTTTGCAAGGATTAGTGGGTTTAGGTGATATTTTTGAGGAGAGGGGTGATGACAGCAAATTTGAAGGAGAGGGGTATGGTACCTGAAGAGAGGGGACTGTTGGAACTATGATGTTGCTATTACAGAGACTTGGTTGAGGGAAGGACAGGATTGGCAGCTAAATGTTCCGGGATTTAGAAGCTTCAGGCGGGGTAGAGGGGGATGTAAAAGGAGTGGGGGAGTTGCATTACTGGTTAAGGAGAATATCACAGCTGTACTCCGGGAGGACACCTCGGAGGGATCATGCAGCGAGGCAATATGGGTGGAGCTCAGGAATAGGAAGGGGCAGTCAAGATGTTGGGGGTTTTCTACAGGCCTCTCAACAACCAGCGGGAGATAGAGGAGCAGATATGTAGACAGATTTTGGAAAGTTGTCAAGGTAACAGGGTTGTAGTGGTGGGTGATTTTAACTTCCCCTATATTGACTGGGACTCACTTAGTGCTAGGGGCTTGGATGGGGCAGAATTTGTAAGGAGCATCCAGGAGAGCTTCTTGAAACAATATGTAGATAGTCCAACTCGGGAAGGGGCCGTACTGGATCTGGTATTGGGGAATGAACCCGGCCAAGTGGTCGAAGTCTCAGTAGGGGAGCATTTCGGGAACAGTGACCATAATTCCATAAGTTTTAAGGTACTTGTGGATAAGGATAAGAGTAGTCCTCAGGTGAAGATGTTAAATTGGGGGAAGGCAAATTATAATAATATTAGGCAGGAACTGGAAAATTTAGACTGGGGGCGGCTGTTTGAGGGTAAATCAACATCTGACATGTGGGAGTCTTTCAAATGTCAGTTGCTTAGAATCCAGGACCAGCATGTTCCTGTGAGGAAGAAGGATAAGTTTGGCAAGTATCGGGAACCTTGGATAACGAGGGATATTGTGAGCCTAGTCAAAAAGAAAAAGGAAGCATTCGTAAGGGCTAGAAGGCTGGGAACAGACGAAGCCCTTCAGGAATATACAGAAAGTAGGAAGGATCTTAAGCAAGGAGTCAGGAGGGCTAAGAGGGGTCATGAAAAGTCATTGGCAAACAGGATTAAGGAGAATCCCAAGGCTTTTTATATGTATGTAAAGAGCAAGAGGGTAACCAGGGAATGGGTTGGCCCACTCAAGGACAGAGGAGGGAATCTATGTGTGGAGCCAGAGGAAATGGGCGAGGTATTAAATGAGTACTTTGCATCAGTATTCACCAAAGAGAAGGACTTGGTGGATGATGAGTTTAGGGAAGGGAGTGTAGATAGTCTGGGTCATGTCGTTATCAAAAAGGAGGAGGTGTTGGGCGTCTTGCAAAGCATTAAGGTAGATAAGTCCCCAGGGCCTGATGGGATCTACCCCAGAGTACTGAGTTTAGTTTAGAGATACAGCACTGAAACAGGCCCTTCGGCCCACCGAGTCTGTGCCGACCATCAACCACCCATTTTACACTAATCCTACACCAATTCCATATTCCTACCACATCCCCACCTGTCCCTATATTTCCCTACCACCTACCTATACTAGGGGCAATTGCTAATGGCCAATTAACCTATCAACCTGCAAGTCTTTGGCATGTGGGAGGAAACCAGAGCACCCGGAGGAAACCCACGCAGACACAGGGAGAACTTGCAAACTCCACACAGGCAGTACCCGGAATTGAACCCGGGTCACTGGAGCTGTGAGGCTGCGGTGCTAACCACTGCGCCACTGTGCCGCCCTGGGAGGCAAGAGAAGAAATTGCTGGGGCCTTGACAGAAATCTTTGTATCCTCATTGGCTACGGGTGAGGTCCCAGAGGACTGGAGAATAGCCAATGTTGTTGCTTTGTTTAAGAAGGGTAGCAAGGATAATACAGGAAATTATAGGCCGGTGAGCCTTACGTCAGTGGTAGGGAAATTATTAGAGAGAATTCTTCAGGACAGGATTTACTCCCATTTGGAAACAAATGAGCTTATTAGTGAGAGGCAGCATGGTTTTGTGAAGGGGAGGTCGTGTCTCACTAACTTGATCGAGTTTTTTGAGGAAGTGACGAAGATGATTGATGAAGGAAGGGCAGTGGATGTTGTCTATATGGACTTCAGTAAAGCCTTTGACAAGGTCCCTCATGGCAGACTGGTACAAAAGGTGAAGTCACACGGGATCAGAGGTGAGCTGGCAAGATGGATATAGAACTGGCTTGGTCATAGAAGACAGAGGGTAGCAGTGGAAGGGTGCTTTTCTGAATGGAGGGCTTTGACTAGTGGTGTTCCGCAGGGATCAGTGCTGGGACCTTTGCTGTTTGTATTATATATAAATGATTTGGAGGAAAATGTAGCTGGTCTGATTAGTAAGTTTGCGGACGACACAAAGGTTGGTGGAGTTGCGGATAGTGTTGAGGATTGTCAGAGGATACAGCAGGATGTAGATTGGTTGGAGACTTGGGCGGAGGAATGGCAGATGGAGTTTAATCCGGACAAATGTGAGGTAATGCATTTTGGAAGGTCTAATACAGTTGGGAAGTATACAATAAAAGGCAGAACCCTTAGGAGTATTGACAGGCAGAGAGATCTGGGCGTACAGGTCCACATGTCACTGAAAGTGGCAACACAGAAAATTGGCAAGTCATGTTGCAGCTGTACAGAACCTTAGTTCGGCCACACTTAGAATATTGTGTGCAATTCTGGTCGCCACACTACCAGAAGGACGTGGAGGCTTTGGAGAGGGTACAGAAGAGGTTTACAAGGATGTTGCCTGGTCTGGAGGGCATTAGCTATGAGGAGAGGTTGGATAAACTTGGGATTGTTTTCACTGGAACGACGGAGGTGGAGGGGTGACATGATAGAGGTTTACAAAGTTATGAGCAGCATGGACAGAGTGGATAGTCAGAAGCTTTTTCTCAGGGTAGAAGAGTCAGTTATTAGGGGACATAGGTTTAAGGTGCGAGGGGCAAAGTTTAGAGGGGATGTGCGAGGCAAGTTCTTTACACAGAGGGTGATGAGTGCCTGAAACTTGCTGCCGGGGAAGGTGGTGGAAGCAGGTGCGATAGCGACATTTAAGAGGCATCTTGACAAATACATGAATAGGATGGGAATAGAGGGATACGGTCCCCCGAAGTGCGATATGTTTTAGTTCAGACAGGCATAAAGATCGGCGCAGGCTTGTAAGGCAGAATGGCCCGTTCCTGTGCTGTACTGTTCTTTGTTCTTGTTAAAAGTATCCGCTGATTTGGGGGCCAGGAAGGAACGTTGTGAGGTCAGCAGTTTGGTGGGAATAGGGTTGAGGGAGCAAGAGATGAGTCTCATGCACAAGATGAGCTGGGAGAGGGCATGTTGTGGGGGTGTGGGGTGGAGGGAGATGGTGGGTGTGAGGTTATAAGAGTGAAACTAGAGTAAGATGCTAGGGCAGGGGGAACCTAAGTGGAAATCTGGCCTGATGGGCTATGTGAAGGGAGGGAAGTGCCAGAGGCAGCTTATTAAGGGTCTTAATATTAATGACAAAAGTACATGAATTCTGTGCACTTGTTGGAATTGAGTGGATTAAGGCATTGGTTTGTAATGGAGAAGTGAAGCCAGGAGGTATCTTTGCATTCCAGGATGATCCTGCAACAGTTAGCAGTTTTGGCAGAGCAGAGCCAAGTGCATCTGTCAATGGAAGGTGTTCCTTCCAATGACAGCTTGCAATTATTTACTACTTTCCACATGATTTTTGAGGTGGACAGAGGTGCAGTGGATGTCTTTAAGTGGAATGTTTCAGCTGAAAGATCTGCCTTGAAAGTTGGGGTGGGGGGTCAGAGTCAAAGCAACAAAGTGCATGTGCTGGCATAGGCTAGGAGCAGGAGTAGGCCATTCTTCCCATCGAGCCTGTTCCACCATTCAATATGATCATGGCTGATCATTCACTTCAATGCCTTTTTCCCACACTATCCTCATATCCTTTTATGTCATTGGTATTTAGAAATCTGTCAATCTCTGCTTTAAACATACTCCATGACTGAGCTTCCAAGGTTGCTGAAGTAGAAAGTAATCATAGCAGAATTATAGAATGGTTACAGCACAGATGGAGGCCATTTGCTCTGCAAAACCAACTCAGCTTGTTCCAGTCGCTGCCCTTTCCCCATAGCCTTGCAAATTTTTTATTTTCAGATAATTGTCCAATTCCCTTTTGAAAGCCATGATTGAACCTGCCTCCACCACATTTTCAGGTCGTGCATTCCAGATCCAAACCACTATCTGCATAAAAAGGTTTTTCATGTCGCCTTTGCTTTTGTCATTCACCTTAAATTGGTGTCCTCTGGTTCTTGAATCTTCCACCAAAGGGAACAATTTCTCCCCATCCCCATGATTTTGAAGACCTCTATCAAATCTCCTGTTCACCGTCTCTTCTCTGAAGAGAATAACCCCAGCTTCTCCAGTCTATCCATATGACTGAAGTCCCTCATCCCTGAACCATTTTCGTAAATCTTTTCTACATCATCTCCAGTGCCTTCACATTCTTCCTAAAATGTGGTGCCCAGAATTGGACGCAAATCTCCAGTTTTATAAAGGTTCACCATAACTTTCTTGCTTTTGAACTCTGTACCTCTGTTTATAAAGCCCAGGATCCTATATGTCTTATTAACGCTTTCTCAAACTGCCCTGCCACCTTCAACGATTTGTGCACATCTATCCCCAGGGACCTTTCCAGCACATCAGTGCAAAAGAAAAGGCTGAAGCACTTGCTACCTTTTTTAAAATTCATTCATGAGATGTGGGCGTCACTGGCTATGCCAGCATTTATTGCCCATCCCTAATTGCCCTTGAGAAGGTGGTGGTGAGGAGTGAATGTTTGTGGATGGTGTGCCAGTCAAGCGGGCTGCTTTGTCCTGGATGGTGTCGAGCTTCTCGAGTGTTGGAGCTGCATCCAGCCAGGCAAGTGGAGAGTATTCCATCACACTCCTGACTTGTGCCTTGTAGATGGTGGACAGGCTTTGGGGAGTCAGGAGGTGAGTTACTCGCCACAGGATTCCTAGCCTCTGACCTGCTGTTGTAGCCATGGTATTTATATGTGGCTATTCCAGTTCAGTTTCTGGTCAATGGTAGCCCCTAGGATTTTGATAGTGGGGGATTCAGCGATGGTAATGCCATTGAATGTCAAGGGGAGATGGTTAGCTTCTCTCTTGTTGGAGATGGTCATTGCCTTGCTCTTGTGTGGCGCGAATGTTACTTGCCACTTATCAGCCCAAGCCTGGATATTGTCCAGGTCTTGCTGCATTTCTACACGGACTGCTTCAGTATTTGAGGAGTCGCGAATGGTGCTGAACATTGTGCAATCATCAGTGAGAAGTGTCAAGTGGATGATCCAATTCGGCCTCCTGAGATCGCCAGCGCACAGCACCTTCCGAACCCGCGACCTCTTCCATCTAGAAGGACAAGAGCAGTAGACACTTGGGAACACCGCCATCTGCAAGTTCCCCTCCAAGCCATACACCATCCTGACTTGGAAATATATTGCTGTTCCTTCAGTGTCACTGCGTCAAAATCCTGGAACTCCCTCCCTAACAGCACTGTAGGTGTACCTACACCGGATGGACTGCAGCAGTTCAAGAAGGCTGCTTATCACCTTCTGAGGGGCAATTAGGGATGGGAAACAAATGCTGGCCTAGCCAGCGATGCACACATCTCATGAAAAGAATATTAAAAAAAAAAGAAAGGGGAGCAGGAGTAGACCATTCGGCCTCTCGTGCTTGCCCTGCCATTTAGTATGATCATGGCTGATCTACCTCTACTCCACTTTTCTGCCCCTTCCCCATAGCCTTTGATTCCCTGAAAGATCAAAAAGCTATCAATCTTTGTCTTTAATGTGCTCAACGATACAGTATCCGCAATCTTCTGGGTACACAATTCCAAAGATTCACAGTCCCCTAAATGAAGGAATTTTTCCTCGTCAGTCTGAAATGATAGACACTGTATTCTGATGCTGTGCCTCTGTGTTCATCTCTGTGTCTACCCTGTCAAGTCCCTTCAGAATCTTGTATGTTTCAATGAGATCACCGCTCATTCTTCTAAACTCCAGAGAATATAGACTCAATTTACTCAGTCTCTCATCCCAGGAACCAATCTAGTGAACCTTCGCTGTACTGCCTCCAAGGTAAATGCTGTATATCCCTCCTTACATATGGAGACCAACGCTGTGCACAGACTCTAGGTGTGGTCTCAACAAAGTCCTCTACAGTTGCAGCAAAACTTCCTTATTCTGTACTCCAAACCTCATGCAATAAAGGCCAATATGCCATTTGCCTTCCTAATTTCTTGCTGTATCTGCATGCTAACTTCATGTTCCTTGTACAAGTACACCCACGTCTCTCTCAATATCGACATTTGAAAGTTTCACGCCTTTTAAGAACTATTCTGTTTTTGTATTGATAGCGAAGTGAATAATGTCACACTTCACATTATACTCCAGTTAGTTTAAACTAACTTGCGAAGGGAATGGGAACCAGGAGGTAGCATTAGAGAGGGAAAAAAAGGTGGCCAAAGTATTGGGATAACACTGGAGTAATTATTGTAAGGCAGTAAGTGGGGGTCAGAGCAAGAGGGAATGCAGTAAGGCCTAAATTAGGTTTACTGTGCATGTATGTGAGTGAATGCACAGAGAGTGGTAGGTCAGGTTGGTGAACTACAGGTGCAGGTAGCCAAGAGGGAGTATGATGTGGCAATAACAGAGACCTGGCTCAAAAAGGGGCTGGACTGGGTCCTAAATATTCATGGATAAAATGTGTTCATGAAAGATAGGAAGGAAATAAGGGAGGAGGAGTGCCAATATTGATTGAGGACAATGTTATACTGCTGGAGCGAGAGGATGTCCTAGAGAGATCAAGGACAGAATCTATTTCGTTTGAGCTAAGAGACAATAGAATTACCATTACACTACTGGGTATGTTCTATAGGCCACCAACTAGTGGGAAAAATATAGAGGAACAAATTTGCAAGGTAATTGCAGAAAAACTATAAAGTTGTTATAATGCGGAACTTTAATTATACTAATGCAGACTGGGATAGTAATAATGTAAAGGGCAGGGGGGGTGGGGGAGAGTTTCTAAATTGTGTTCAGGAGAATTTTCTAGATCAGTATATATGTGGTCCAATGAGGGAGGAGACTTTGCTGGTTCTGATGAATGACGTTGTTAATGTGAATCAAGTGTGGGTAAGGGAACATTTAGGAGCCAGGGAGTGTTGTATCCTAAGGTTTAGGTTAGCTATGGAAAGGACAAGGAGCAATCCAGAGAAAGAATAACTAATAGGAAGAGGGCCAATTTCAGTGGGGTGAGAACTGATCTGGCCCAGGTAAATTGGAATCAAAGATTGGCAGGCAAAACAGTAACAGATAAAAATCATAGGAAGAGTTAGTTGAGACACTGGATGGGTTAAAAATTTAAGAGTTATTATGATGGCTGTATTTAAAGTTGATAAGTTACCAGAAGGCTTCCTAGGATACTGAGGGAAGTAAGGGTAGAAATTGCAGAAGCATTGGCCATAATCTTCCAATCCTCCTTAGATACAGGGGTGATGCCAGAGGACTGGAGAATTGCAAATGTTGCACCTATGTTCAAAATAAGGTGTAAGGATGAACCCAGCAGCTACAAGCCAGTCAGTTTAACCTCAGTGGTGGGAAAGATTTTACGAACGATAACTGAAGACCAAATTAGCAGTCACTTGGACAAATGTGAATTAGTTAAGGAAAGCCAGCATGGATTTGTTAAGTACAAATTGTGTTTAACTAAGTTGATTGAGTTTTTTGAGGATTAATGAGGATAATGCTGTTGATGTGGTATACATGGACTTCCAAAAGGCATTTGATGAAGTGCCAAATGACAGGGTTTGTTGAAGCTCATGGAATAAAAGGGACAGTGGCAGCATGGATGCGAGTGACAGGAAACAGAGTAATGGTGAATGGTTGTTGTCAGGACTGGAGGAAGGTAAGTTCCCTCGGGGTCGGTATTAGGATCACTTCTTTTCTTGATCCTTTTAAGGACCTAGACTTGGGTGTGCAGGGCACAATTTCAAAATTTGCGGATGGTATAAAACTTGGAAGTATTAACTGTGAGGAGGATCGTGATAAACTTCAAGAGGACGTAGGCAGGTTGGTGGAAAGGGCGGGCAAGTGCTAGATGAAATTTAATGCAGCGACGTGTGAAGTGACACGTTTTGAGAGGAAGAACGAGGAGAGACAATATAAAATACAGGATATAATTCTAAAGTGAGTGCAGGAGCAGAGGTACCTGTCAGTATATGTGCACAAATTGTTGAAGGTGACAGGTCAGGTTGAGAAAGTGGCTAATGAGGCATAAGGGATTCTGTGCTTTATAAATAGAGGCATAGAGAAAAAAAGCAAGGTGGTTATGGTGAACCTTTATAAAACACTGTTTTGGCCTCAACTGGAGTCTTGCATCCAATTCTGTGCACCACACTTTAGAAAGATGCAGAGGCATTGGAGAGGGTGCAGAACAGATTTACAAGAATGGTTCCAGAAATGAGGAACTTCAGTTATGAGGATAGCTTAGAGAACCTGGGGCTGTTATATTCAGAAGGGAAGGCTGAGAGGATATTTGGTAGAGGTGCTCAAAATCATGAGGGGTCTGGACAATGGTTGTCGGCCATCAGGTCCTGGGGATTTGTTGGCTTTTAGTCCCTTACATTTCTCCAATACTTTTTCCCTGCTGATATTAGTTACCTCAATTTCCTCACTTTTATTAGTCCCTTGGTTACCTTCTATTTCTGGTTTGTAATTTGTGTCTTCTACTGTGCAGACAGTTGCAAAATATTTGTTCAATTTCGCTGGCATTTCCTCCATTCCCCAGGATAATTTCTCCTGTCTCTGCTTCTGAAGGACCAACATTTACTTTAGCTGCTCTTTTTTTATATACTTGTAAACGATCTTAGAATCTGTTTTCATCTTCCTGGCCAGTTTACTGTCATCTATTTTTTCCCTTAACTTTTTAGTGACCCTTTCCTGGTTTCTAACACACTCCCAATCCTAAGGCTTACTACTATTTGTTGCAACATTGTAAGCCTCTTCTTTTCAGCTAATACTATCCTTAACTTTCCTAGTAAGTCACGGATAGATCTTTCCTGCTGAGTTTTTTCTTTTTAATAGCCTGCGTTTTTGTTGAACATTTTGAATTGTTTCTTTTAATGTTTCCCACTGTTTATTTACCGCCATTCATTTTGGTGTATTTTCCCATTCAACCTTAGCCAGCTATCCCCTCATACCTATGTAGCCGGCTTTAAGTTTAAGATTCTTGTTTGGGACTGGAGTATGTCGCTTTCAAACTTAATATGGAAATCAGTTATATTTTCATCACTTTTTCCCGGTGGATCTTTTACAATGAGATTACTAATTAAATCTGCCTCATTGCACAATACTGGATCTAAAATAGCTTTGTCCCGAGTTCCTTCTTGTCCCCCTCTGCTTGTCGTTATCCAGATCTGTTGCCTCGACTTATCTCAAGATTTCTAAACCTCCCTTCACCTGACCCCTACCCCTACTTTTAGTTTAATGTCCTATCCATAGCCCTAGTTATATGATTCGTCAGGGCACTGAACTCAGTCCACTTTAACTTGAACCCATCCCAATGAATCAGCTCCCTCTTTCCCCAGTACTGGTGCCTGTGCCCCATGAATCAAAACCCCTTCTTCCCACACCACTCTTTGAGCCACGTGTTTAATTCTCTAATCTGTTTGATCCTATACTATTTGTCACATGGCTCAGGTAACAATCCAGAGATTATTACCTTAGAATTGTGTTCTTTATTTGATATTCTCATAGTTCTTCCTACCAAAATCTATTACTTCACACTTCTCTGAATTACATTGCATCTGCCATGTGTCCGCCCATTCCTCCAGCCTGTTTATGTCCTCTTGAAGTCTATCACACTCTTCACAGTTCACATACTTCAAAGTTTTGTGTCATCTGCAAATTTTGAAATTGTGTTCTGCACACCCAAGTCTAGGTCATTAATATCGGTCAAGAAAAACCGTGGTCTGAGTGCTGACCCTTGGAGAACCCCACTGTATACCTCCCTCTAGTCCTGAAAGCAACCATTTACCACGACTCTCTGTTTCCTGTCACTCAGCCAGCTTCATATCTGTGCTGCCACTACTGCTTTTATTCCATGGGCTTTGACTTGCTGGCAAGCCTTTTATGTGGCACATTATCAAATGCCTTTTGGAAGTACATGTACGCTACATCAACCTTCTCTGTTACCTCATCAAAAACTCAATCAAGCTAGGTTAACTCAATTTACCATTAACAAATCCATGTTGGCTTTCCTTAATTAATCCATATTTGTCCAAATGACTGTTTTGTTTGTTAATTTTTCCCAGATTATCATTTTGAACAACTTTTCCACTATTGAGGTTAAACTGGCGGGCCTGCAGCTGCTGAATTTATCCTTAAACTTTTTTTTGAATAAGGGTGTAGCATTTGCAATTCTCCAGTCCTCTGGCACCACCTCTGTATCTAAGAAGGATTGGAAGATTACGCATTTTCCACCCTTACTTACCTTAGTATCCTCGGATGCATCTCATCTAGTCCTGGTGACTTATCAACTTTAAGTACAGCCAGCCTTTCTAGTACCTGCTTTTTTTAATGAATTTTTAGCCCATCCAGTATCTCAACTATCTCCTTTTTCACCACAACATGGTAGCATCATCTTCCTTGCTAAGACAAATGCAAAGTAGTTATTCTCAGCCATGCCCTCGGCCTTCATGCATAAATTTTTTTTGGTCGCTAATCAGACCCGCCCCTGCTTTTATTACACTTTTAGTATTTATTTGCCTATAGAAGACTTTTGAATTCCCATTTATGTTAGCTGCCAGGCTCTTTTCATACTCTCTGCCTCTCCTATTTCTTTTTTCACTTCCCCTCTGAACTTTGTATATTCAGCCTGGTTTTCACTTGTATTATCAACCTGCTATCTGTCACACGCACATTTTTACTGCTTCATCATACTTTCTATCTCTATCACGTCCATGGATCTCTGGCTTTATTTATCCTACTTTCTGCCTCGTGGGAATGTACATCGATTGTACCCGAATATCTCCTCTTTAAAAGCAGCCCATTGTTCCATCACCATTTTGCCTACCAATCTGATTCCAATTTACCTGGACCAGATTTGTTCTCACCTAACTGAAATTGGCCATTCCCCAATTAATTATTTTTACTTTGGTTTGCTTTTGACCTTTTCCATAACTAACCTGAACCTCATGATACTATGATCACTGTCCCCTAAATGCTCTGCAGCTGACAGTGATCCACTTGACCCAGCTCATTCCCCAGAACCAAATCAAGCAAATCTGCCTTCCTCGTTGGGCCGGAAACATACTGATCTAGAAAATTTTCCTGAACATATTCTAGAAACTCTGACCCCCTCCCGCCACCCTCCACCACGAGACTATTCCTATCCCAGTTTATATTAGGATAATTGAAGTCCCACATTCTAACTGCTCCATTGATTATGCACCTCTCTTCAATTTCCTTGCAAATTTATTCCTCAGTATCTTTCCCGCTAGTTAGACCTCTATTGTCTCTTAGCTCTAACTAAGTAGATTCTGTCCTTGAATTCTCTAGGATGTCCTCCCTCTCCAGCACTGTAATTTTCTCCTTAATCAATATTGCCACTCCTCTGCCTTTCTTGCCTTCCCTATCTTTCCTGAATAGCTTTTATCCATGAATATTTAGTAGCTCGTCCTGTCCTTTTTTGAACCAGATCTCTGTTACCGTCACAACATCATATTCCCTGGTGTTTGTCGGTATGCTAACCTTATTTACCACACTCTGTGCACTCACATACATGCACTGCAAACCTAATTTAAACCTTACTGCATTCCCTCTTACTCTGACCCCACCTCCTAATGCCTTACTATTTCTTACTGTAGTTCTCTCTGTCTATCCCAGCCTTTTGTGCACCTTGTTTTTCCTCCATAATGTTACATCCTGGTCCCCATCCAACTGCCAAGTTAATCCCTCTCCAATAATACTGGCAAAACACCCCTTAAGGGCATTCGTTACAGCCCTGTTGAGATGCAGTCCATCCGACCTGTACTGGTCCCATTGTCCCAAAAATCTATAGCTGTCCCTCCTACACCATCTCTCCAGCACGCATTCATCTGTTCTATCCTCTTATTTTTAAACTTGCTAGCGAGTGGCTCCGGAGGTAATCCACAGATTACTACCTCAGAGCTCTTGCTGTTGTTAATGTTGAAGGCACCGACCGGCAGGGCCCAGATCGCCACAAACATAGGTGTGATCTTGTCCTCCCGGTGTGCAAAGAGAGCAGCTCCAGTTGCCGCTTCCCACCTCCAGGTTGCCACTTCCATCCTCCGAACCCTTCAGTTACTGCACTCTCAGGTGGTCAATCTGAAATGACTGCAGGTCACTTTGGATGGATCTCAGCACAGGCGAATAGGTTTCTGGCCAGGAACAGGCTGAAACTGAAAAGCCAGTATAACCAGTGGCCAGTCACAGGCTCAGCAGGTGATTAAAGTCTCTCAATCACGGCAGTGGTGGAGGAAGGGCTGTAAACTGATCAAAGTTGCTTTAAATATCGTATTTAAATTTCCATCTTTGCTGTTTGCGTTGTATTATGGGTATATCCTGGAAGGAAAAAATCATAAATGTGGCAGTCCTCGCAAAGGCAGAGCTCCTAAGTGTGTTGGCACTAATCAAAGAGAAGTGGCTTCGGTGGATCAGATATGTCTGCAGGATGGAAGACGGTCGTATACCGAAGGACCTTCTGTATGGTGAGGTAGCCAGGGCCAGGCAATCAGTGGGGTACCGAAAACTCTGCTTCAAGGATGCTCGCAAATGTGACATGAAGGCCATGAATGAAACTATCATACCTGGATTGAAAGAGGGAAATGGTGACACATCCTGTGGGATGGCATGCACTACCACAACAACCAGTAGCTACAGCAGCTTGGAAACAGGCACCAAAGCCGAAAACAACAGCTCACAGCGTCAATTGGCAGCTTCACGTGCAGCACTTATGGCAGAGCCTATGGTGGCGCAGTGGTTAGCACCGCAGCCTCACAGCTCCAGCCACCCGGGTTCAATTCTGGGCACTGCCTGTGTGGAGTTTGCAAGTTCTCCCTGTGTTTGCGTGGGTTTCCTCTGGGTGCTCCGGTTTCCTCCCACAGCCAAAAGACTTGCAGGTTGATAGGTAAATTGGCGATTATAAATTGCCCCTAGTATAGGTAGGTGGTAGGGGAATATAGGGACAGGTGAGGATGTGGTAGGAATATGGGATTAGTGTAGGGTTGGGGCCGACCATGACTCATGGCCCTCCTGCCTTGGGCGCTATGGCGTTGGAAGGATGAATGAGAACGGGCAGAGACTGCTTGAGTTGCGTACCTATCATAACCTCTGCATCACCAACTCGTTCTTTCACACTAAACCCTGTCACCAGGTTTCATGGAGGCACCCAAGATCACGTCGTTGGCACCAGCTAGACCTCATTGTCACAAGGCGAGCCTCCTTAAACAGTGTTCAAATCACACGCAGCTTCCACAGTGCGGACTGCGACACCGACCACTCCCTGGTGTGCAGCAAGGTTAGACTCAGACCAAAGAAGTTGCATCATTCCAAGCAGAAGGGCCACCCGCGCATCAACACGAGCAGAATTTCTCACCCACAGCTGTTACAAAAATTTCTAAATTCACTTGTAACAGCCCTTCAAAACACTCCCACAGGGGATGCTGAGACCAAGTGGGCCCACATCAGAGATGCCATCTATGAGTCAGCTTTGACCACCTACGGCAAAAGTGCGAAGAGAAATGCAGACTGGTTTCAATCTCATAATGAAGAGCTGGAACCTGTCATAGCCGCTAAGCGCATTGCACTGTTGAACTACGAGAAAGCCCCCAGCGATTTAACATCCGCAGCACTTAAAGCAGCCAGAAGTACTGCACAAAGAACAGCTAGGCGTTGCGCAAACGACTACTGGCAACACCTATGCAGTCATATTCAGCTGGCCTCAGACACCGGAAACATCAGAGGAATGTATGATGGCATGAAGAGAGCTCTTGGGCCAACCATCAAGAAGATCGCCCCCCTCAAATCTAAATCGGGGGACATAATCACTGATCAACGCAAACAGATGGACCGCTGGGTTGAGCACTACCTAGAACTGTACTCCAGGGAGAATGCTGTCACTGAGACTGCCCTCAATGCAGCCCAGCCTCTACCAGTCATGGATGAGCTGGACATACAGCCAACCAAATCGGAACTCAGTGATGCCATTGATTCCATAGCCAGCGGAAAAGCCCCTGGGAAGGACAGCATTACCCCTCAAATAATCAAGAGTGCCAAGCCTGCTATACTCTCAGCACTACATGAACTGCTATGCCTGTGCTGGGACGAGGGAGCAGTACCCCAGGACATGCGCGATGCCAACATCATCACCCTCTATAAAAACAAAGGTGACCGCGGTGACTGCAACAACTACCGTGGAATCTCCCTGCTCAGCATAGTGGGGAAAGTCTTTGCTCGAGTCGCTCTGAACAGGCTCCAGAAGCTGGCCGAGCGCGTCTACCCTGAGGCACAGTGTGGCTTTCGTGCAGAGAGATCGACCATTGACATGCTGTTCTCCCTTCGTCAGATACAGGAGAAATGCTGTGAACAACAGATGCCCCTCTACATTGCTTTCATTGATCTCACCAAAGCCTTTGACCTCGTCAGCAGACGTGGTCTCTTCAGACTACTAGAAAAGATCGGATGTCCACCAAAGCTACTAAGTATCATCACCTCATTCCATGACAATATGAAAGGCACAATTCAACATGGTGGCTCTTCATCCTTTCCTATCCTGAGTGGTGTGAAACAGGGCTGTGTTCTCGCACCCACACTTTTTGGGATTTTCTTCTCCCTGCTGCTTTCACATGCGTTCAAATCCTCTGAAGAAGGAATTTTCCTCCACACAAGATCAGGGGGCAGGTTGTTCAACCTTGCCCGTCGAAGAGCAAAGTCCAAAGTACGGAAAGTCCTCATCAGAGAACTCCTCTTTGCTGACGATGCTGCTTTAACATCTCACACTGAAGAGTGCCTGCAGAGTCTCATCGACAGGTTTGCGTCTGCCTGCAATGAATTTGGCCTAACCATCAGCCTCAAGAAAACGAACATCATGGGGCAGGACGTCAGAAATGCTCCATCCATCAATATTGGCGACCACGCTCTGGAAGTGGTTCAAGAGTTCACCTACCTAGGCTCAACTATCACCAGTAACCTGTCTCTAGATGCAGAAATCAACAAGCGCATGGGTAAGGCTTCCACTGCTATGTCCAGACTGGCCAAGAGAGTGTGGGAAAATGGCACACTGACACGGAACACAAAAGTCCGAGTGTATCAGGCCTGTGTCCTCAGTACCTTGCTCTACGGCAGCGAGGCCTGGACAACGTATGTCAGCCAAGAGCGACGTCTCAATTCATTCCATCTTCGCTGCCTTCGGAGAATACTTGGCATCAGGTGGCAGGACTATATCTCCAACACAGAAGTCCTTGAAGCGGCCAACATCCCCAGCTTGTACACACTACTGAGTCAGCGGCGCTTGAGATGGCTTGGCCATGCGAGCCGCATGGAAGATGGCAGGATCCCCAAAGACACATTGTACAGCGAGCTCGCCACTGGTATCAGACCCACCGGCCGTCCATGTCTCCGCTATAAAGACGTCTGCAAACGCGACATGAAATCGTGTGACATTGATCACAAGTCGTGGGAGTCAGTTGCCAGCATTCGCCAGAGCTGGCGGGCAGCCATAAAGACAGGGCTAAATTGTGGCGAGTCGAAGAGACTTCGTAGTTGGCAGGAAAAAAGACAGAGGCACAAGGGGAGAGCCAACTGTGCAACAGCCCCGACAAACAAATTTCTCTGCAGCACCTGTGGAAGAGCCTGTCACTCCAGAATTGGCCTTTATAGCCACTCCAGGCGCTGCTTCACAAACCACTGACCACCTCCAGGCGCGTATCCATTGTCTCTCGAGATAAGGAGGCCCAAAAGGGGGAGGAAAAAGGAAAAGGAGTAGGATTAGTATAAATGGGTGGTTAATGGTCGGCACAGACTCGGTGGGCTGAAGGGCCTGTTTCAGTGCTGTATCTCTAAATCTAAATCTATCAAGGATTGGCCTTCACAGCCATCAGCAAAGGGTGCACCAAGAGAAGACACCCCACATAAATGGATGGTTTGCTGCGTGTCCATCTTTCATTGGATGGATGACAACCAACTACCACTGATGTCCTGCTTGCTAATCTCCTTCCTAGCTCCCTAAAATCTGTCTGCAGAACCTCATCCCTCTTTCTACCTCTGTCATTAGTTCCAAAATGGATCATGACCATTGGCTGTTCACTCTTTCCCCCCCCTCCACCCCCCCAAAGTGTTCTGCAGCTGCTCAGTGACACTTTTGACCCTGATACCAGAGAGGTAACTTGCCACCCTGGATTCATGTCTTTGGCCGCAGGAATGCCTGTCTTTTCGCCTAACTATAGATTTCCCTATCACTATTGCTTTCCCGTTCTTCCTCCTGCTCCCCCTGAACAGTTGAGCCAGCATTGATGCCTTGGGCTTGGCTGTGGCTGCACTCTCCAGTGGAACCATCACTCTTGCCAGTATTCAGAACTAAAAGCTGGTTGGAGAGCAAGATGCACTCCAGGAACTCCTGTGTTAATCCGTTAATTGTGTATCCATTGTTTGATAATATGCAGGTGGAGGGTGTTTTGGAGGTCTTAGTTGAGCACTAATATGCAGGCACTTACTGAAACTGGAGGAGGGTTTGAGTGAGGAGCTATATGTTTGTAATCCTTTTACTCCATACAATAAATGTGAAACTGAGTAAAGATAGGCTCTCGCATTATCCTTCCATAACAAGCTTTCTGACATTTAACATGGTAGCAGAGGATGGTTGCCTAAAGCTGAAGGTTGGAAACTAGGAAATTCTTTTATGTAGAAAACTAAAATATCACTGGCTATTGTGGAAATTATGGCAGAAAGTAAGTGTAAATTGTCAGAGTATGATTACGCTCCGATGTTCTTTGAGTCTGAACCATATGACCGGTGGAAAAGTGAAGTGGATATGTGGACACGGGTTGCGTCCCTACCAAAGAGAAGAAACAAGGTAGGCCTTGGCATTGTCACTTCTTAATAAAAATAAAATCAGAAGTAAAGTGTTTTGTGAACTGGATGCACGTCAGTTGGATACTGATGAAGGGTTGGATTTTCTGTTAGGTTCTGGATACAATTTACAAGAAAGATGACCTATTGAATGCGTATGAGGCATAGTCAGACTTTGATGGATTTCGGAAAACAGATGGTTATCAATAGAGGAATATATCAAGGACTTTAACAGACAGTACAGACGATTGAGGTAATTCAATTTGGAGATCCTTGGTTCAGTGCTAGCATTTAAATTGCTTGATTGTGCTAGGGTGTCGCATATGGACAGGTTCTTGGTTCTAACTGGGATTCGGTTCTTGGACAAAGACTCCCTGTTGGATCAAGTGTATGCTGCCTTAAAGAAATTCCTGGGGAAACAGTTATTTCTTGCAGCCCTGGTAGAACAAACAGGGCATTCTGCGGTGACACAAAGAATGGAGGACTCGATGCTCACTAGATTTTGAAATGGTCCAGATACTGGAAGCAAGTTTAAGTACAATGGAAGAGTTAAAGACAGGAAGAATGAGGATGAAAGCACCTTTAGCAGGTTTGACTGTTACAGTGGAAGACAGAGTTGGAACAGCAATCATAGACGAACAAGTTCCAGGAATGCCCAAGGAACAGTTAATAGGTGCTTCAGATGTGACTCAAGGTATCATTATGCAATGAACTGCCCTAAGTGGAGGGGCAGAGTTTTCTAAATGACACAAGACAAAGAATTCTGAGGCAGAGGAGGAAGAAACAGATGAATCTGAACGAATTGTGCTAGTCACAAGGAGTTTTAGTCCTGTAATGAATGTGTTAGTTGCAGATTTGTTCAACTGTGTTGTATTAAATAGTGCTTACACGTCGACAGTATGTGGAACTGATTAGTTACAATGTTATCTGGATTCACTCAGTAGTGAGGATCGACACAAGGTTAAGCAGTATAAAAGTACTACCAGTTTTAGGTTTGTTGATAACACATTGAAGTCACTGAAGAGAGTAGTAATTCCGTGTAAAATAACTGGAGTAAGCCACTTTATCAGTGCTGATGTTGTCTCGAGTGAGATACCTTTACTGTTGAGTAAGCTTTCAATGACAAAGGCACAAATGAAACTTGATATGGAGCATGATAAGGCAATTGTTTTTAGAAAGCCAGTTTGCAGTTTACCCAGTCAGGGCATTATGGTATACCCTTAACAAAACCTGATGTTTCTAGTCAGTGTTAGAGAAGCATTCATGGCATCAGGTGATAAGAATCGGAAAAATAAAAAGCAATTTGTCTTAAAGTTACACAGACAATTTTCTCATTCTTTTTGTCAGGGATTAAAAACCCTGCTAAAGGATGCAGGTGTGATTGAAGAGTATACGTGGATAATAGAAAAGATTAGTGAAAAGTGTGAAATCTGTATTTAAAAAAAAAGTATCGGAGGACACCATCACATCCTATTGTCAGCCTTCCATTGGCACGTGACTTTAATGAGGTAGTTGCCTTGGATTTAAAGGTGTGGGACAAAGGGAATAATATTTTCATTCTACATTTTATAGACCTAGCAATTAGATTTAGTCTTTGTACAATAATAAATAGCATATGATTATGGCCAAAATTATGGAGAAATGGCTAGGGACTGGATTTGGGGCACCAGCTAAGTTTCTGACATAATGGAGGGGCATTTGCCAACGACGAGTTCAGAGACGTGTGTGAAAACATGAACATTATGGTTATGAATACGATGGCTGAAAGTCCTTTCAGCAATGGGCTCTGAAAGGAATCACACAGTGGTTGATGAAATGCTGCATAAAATCTTAGCTGACCAGCCAAACTGCAAGTTGGCAACTGCCCTGGCAGGGTGGTTCATGCGGAAAATTCACTTCAGATGTTTGGAGGATATAGTCCCTATCAATTGATCCCGTCCCTTGGCTGGAATCCCAAATTGCCTTCTGTACTGTGCGACAGTCCTCCTGTTCTCGAAGGTACTCTAATTAGTTCCATTTTTTTATGCACATTTGAATGCTTTACATGCAGGGAGATGGGCTTTCATCAAGGCTAAGGTCTCTGAGAAAATTCGGAAAGCTCTGAGGCATCGTATAAGGCCATCTGAGGTGGAGTTTAATTCAGGAGATTTGGTGTATTATAAAAGAGAGGGTCAGTGGGAATGGAAGGGCCCTGGTAAGGTAATTGGTCGTGATGGTAACACAGTAGTTATCAAGCATGGAAATCAAACTGTTAAGGTTCATTCCTTGCGATTGATCGGGGTTGATTACAACATCTCAGAATCTGAACAGTTGATAGAGGGAAACAATGCACCTTGTACCTCAAATACTCGTGTTTTGTGGTGAAGGTCCTGAGGAACAGAATATGGTAGATCAAGGGTTGGTTAGTAATGTGAGCGATCATGAAGCACAGGAAAATGCTATTGCATCCAAAGGCCAATTGCCCCGAGTAGATACTCGGGTGACATATATTCCTGAATGGGCTAATAAATGGAGGGAACCAACAATTGTGCGATGTGCAGGAAAATCCACAGGCAAGTTTAAATATTGGTTGCATATTCAAGATGATGACCAAGAAGCAAGGTCCGTGGACTGGCAAAATGGAGTGAAAGAGTGGAGGGTAAGAAAGCGCAGTGCAAGTTCTGCAAGTGACTCTTGCGTAAGGAAGCGATTATGCACTGGAGAAAGAGCCTCCGCTAATGTGCAAGGGAGATCATCTAGCAGTAGTTCCAAAAGACATCAAAGTGCTAATAGAGGCTGTAGTTTGAACAGATTCCACAATGAAACAAAGGCTAGAGGCAGTCTCAGAATAGAACTAGAAGCAGAAGTCCTCATTACCTTGAAGTTTTAGTGGCTGGCAATAAGCTTGAGGATAAACTAATGAGAAGCAAAACATAAGGAATTAGAGAGTTGGAGAGAGTTTGGAGACTCAGACAGGGGACAGCCTGGTTTGTCACATAGATGGATTTGTACTGAAAAAATCCTTCCAGATGGAACTTATAAGGCTAAAGCGAGGTTAGTTGCGAGGGGTTTTGAAAAGCAACTGGGTGATACCAATGTTAGAGTGGATGCTCCCACAGCTGGAAAAGTAATCTTGAAAATCTTTTTGGCTCTTTTGGCCACGTATTCATGGGAGTGTAGATCCATTGTCATAAAAGCAGCATTTCTGCAGGGTGATACTTTTCAGAGAGAAGTGAAACCACCTAGAGAGGCAGCAGATGCAGAAGGAAAATTATGGAAACTGAACAAATGCGTCTCTGGCCTTAATGATGCTTTCAGGGTGTGGTATTTCTCAGTGAGATCTGTTTTGGTAAAAATTAGTTGTGTTCAACTAAAAGCAGGTCCTGCAATGCTTTATTGCTATCATGAAGAGAAACTTTCAGGCATCTTCATGATGCATGTTGGTGATTTCTTATGGGGTGGTACTGTGGATTTTGAGAAATATGTTATTAAGATAAAGGCAGAATTTACCATTGGGAGTCAGGCTTGTGGGGCCTTTAAATATATTGGTGCAGGTATTAAGCAGACTAAATCTGGAAAAACTTTACATCAGCAATCCTATTTAGAGATTGATACTCCCATCCCAGTTAATCGTATTAGGTCATCACAGGAATGTGATACATCTAAAGCAGAGACTGAGCAATTGCAAAGCTTAGTTGGTCAATTAAACTGGTTTTGCACTCAGACTAGGTCTGATGCTAGTTTTGATGTGCTACAGTTAAGCACCATGATGCAACACCCAAAAGTTGAGAATGTTTTAAAGGCAAATAAAACATTGAAAAAACTAAATCTGGAGAAATGTGTGCTGAAGATCCCATCCTTGGGTGACCCAAAGAACATGAAGCTAATAATTTTTAGTGATGCTTTACATGCTAATCTGGCTGATGGGTATTCAAGTGCAGCTGGTTTCATAATATTTTTGATCGGTGAAAATGGGAAATGTTGTTTTTTAGCTTGGGAGGCTAAGAAAGTAAAACGGGTTGTTAAAGCCAAACACTGGGTCTTGTGGAGGCAGTTGATATGGGATTCTATTTGTCAAACATTTTGGGTTAAACTATGATCAGGGGATATACTGAAGATAGGATACCCATTGAATGTTATGTAGGTAATCGTTCTTTATGGGACAGTGTACACCCGACAAAAAGTGTGAGTGAGAAAAGACTACATATTGACCTTTCTGGATTGAAACAAATGCTGGAGAGAAAGGAGATCTCAAAAAACTTAAATGGGTAGATGCAAATCATTAGCTATCCAATTGTTTCACAAAAAGGAATGCTAGTACAAAGAAATTATGAGGGGTTCCAGAGGAGTGGCATCTCACAATGTAATATTTTGTACCTAATATGGAATTTATTTTTATTTTGAAATATTCTTTGAACATCTTAATACTTTGTACAGAATATGGAATTTGTATTTGAAATGTTTGAGTGTTAATTCAAGTTGTATTATAAAAGAAAGAAGGGAATCTGTTAATCTGTTAATTTTTTGATTATATGGAGGGTATTAATTGGGGTCTTATTTGAGCACATATACGGGGACTGGTGAAGGGTTTTGAGTGAGGAGTTACATGTTTGTAATCCTTTTAACTCTGTATAATAAATGTGAAACTGAGTAAAGACAGGCTCCAGCATTATTCTTCCGTAACATGTTTTCTGGAGTTTAACATCCTGCACTACCTACCTAGTCCTCCTTGACTGCCCGGCAGTCACCCATTCCATCTCTGTCTGTCTTAAGCTGCGGGGAGACCATATCCAGAAATGTGCTATCAGTGAAACTCTCAGCCTTGTGGATGTCAGCAGCTGCTCAAGCTCCAAAACCCAGAGCTCGAGCTGCTCTAGCTGATGACACTTCCTGCACATGTTGTTTTCCAAGCCATTTGAAGAGTCCTGGTGTTCCCACATGAAGCAGGATGTGCGCTCCATGGGACTGAGATGCCATGCCTTCATTTATTCGACAATTAACTGATTAACAGAAATAAACTTAAGACTTAAATAAATACACTCGCCAGCTATTCACCAATCAGTTGCTTCCCTTGTGCTGATGTCACTTTATTTGATAGGGAGGTTAACTTAAATGTTTTGAATTAACTCTTAAAGTTTATATACCTCATATTTTAATTTACGGGAAAATTCAGAACCCTTTAGTGTTACTATCCCTTGTTAAATTAAGCATTATCCCCCTTGATCTGATTAATTATTTGAGCACTGTAATTATATGATAAATTATCAAATTGACTTGCGTTTTTATATTCATTAACTGATCTGGTCTTTATTTTTTATTGTTTTACTTTAAATTAAATCAACCAGTACACTCACCCCACCTGACTCCTTGTGCTGCGAAGTCACTTTGCAATTTATCCCTGCTATGCTTTTGGGTCGTCACTGCTCCTTTTATCCCAGCTGTGCTCTTGGGTCACCGCTGCTCTTGATGTGCTCTCTGGTCGCTGCTGCTCCTTTTATCCCTGCTATGCTTTTGTGTCATCAATGCTCCTTTTATCCCCGCTGTGCTCTTGGGTCACCGCTGCTCTTGATGTGCTCTCTGGTCGCTGCTGTTCCTTTTATCCCCGCTATGTTCTCGGGCTGCTGCTGTTATTGCAGTGTTCTTCGGTCGCCGCTGCTCTCCTTGTGCTCTTGGCTTGCCGCTGCTCTCACCATACTCTCCAGTCGCCACGGCTCTCGCCCCGCTCTTTGACCTCCGCCACTCTCGCCCCGCTCTTTGACCTCCGCCGCTCTCGCCCCGCTCTTTGGCCTCCGGCTGTCACCCCACTCTCGGGTCGCCGCCACTATCGCTATGCTCTCGGTCACCGTTCCTTCGCTGGACTGGGGATGAGATTTTCAATTTCATGCATTGGAGGCTAGATAGCCAATGGAGATGTTGTGTACGATGGAACTGTGGTTGGAGGGCTGCAGCGTAGAGAGAGTTGGAGAAGCCTGGAAGTAATTACCACACAAATGAGTTTTTCAGCATTGATTGGGATTAGGTGTGGATGGAGTGATGTTTCAGAGATATATATGGGCAGCTTTGGTGATGGATACGATATGTCTTGAATTTGCTTTCGGACATAGGTTGCCTGTTTCTGCCTGCATGAGCAGCTGGCGAGGAAAATGATGTTGCCGATACTGAGTGGTTTTGGAATTGAGGGTTGTAGTGGAGATACGGTGTTAAGTTATATGCATATGGAAGCTGACTCCATGCTGATGAATGATGTGCCAGAAAAGCTGCATGTAGTTGAGGAAAATGAACGAACAAAGATGGAATTTTGGGGTACTCCTAAGGTGCCAACAGGGCAGGTGAAGAAGCTATCATGGGTGATGAGTTGGCTAATTTGAGATGAAAATAAATGCAAAGGAGAAAAGCTGGTGCTACAGCTGTGCTTAATGGGAAGGTGACACACAGGGGTTAGAGTACGACTCAAGTCTGTTGATGCCACATTGCTCCACGTATCTGCTAAAAATCCATTACCTTTTATTCTTGAATCAATTAAGTAACCTGAAAACATCAGTGTGTGTGGGATTTGGTACATTTGTATTAACAATGTGGAGATTTGTTGAGAGTTGCAGCTGTGAAAAGTTTGTTAATAACCAAACTCAAGGCAAATTAGGTTTTTTTAAAATTTTTTTTTGTTAGCAGATTTCAAATCAGTGCAGATGAAATACAGTCAGTTCACGTGTACCGCACTTATCATTTTCAGTTTTCTGTCAACATGAGTTGAGTGAGGGTGAGGGCACCCTGATCTACTCCATTATACCAGCAGCGCGTCTACATGTAGTGGTGTAGCTTTCACCACTGCACTGAAAACAGTTTAAAAAGCATGCATGTCTCTGAGACCCATGTTTTGTTTGCAAAGACTTTATCTGTACAGTGAGTACTTGAATTCACCCTTCCATGTAATAAATCTTGCCACATATGATTAGCTGAATTAAAGTGAGCTGAGGGGTCCTGCCAAAGTTCGTCCACTGAGGGCTAGAAAAAAAAGAGTGGTGATTAATGGTCTGTTATTCTTCATGCTGGCCTTCGTTTGAACACCCGAGAAAGTAATAGCTTTGAGCAGATAGTTTCTCAAATGTCGCAAATGCAATGAGTGAAAACAATATTTCATTGAAATTTTCTCTATTATTTCATTATATTTCATAGCTCACTGAGGATCTGCACAACACGCCAGTCAACAGTGAGATCAGAGAACTGGTGAAGCTGCTGTCACAGCCCCATCTCAAGGTGAGGACGTATTACATGTGTGAACGTGTTGTCTCAAAGTAACCCTTTTGCTTGAATTTCATTGCTGCAGGTAGTTACCGATAAGCAAGACCAGAAAAATAAAATCTGATCCAAGCCCAGCTCCATTTCTGAAATTTGAGCTCTTGTTGGCTTTGTCACATTTGTTTACTTTGTATAAAGTTTGTGTACTTAAAAAGCATTGCATGTGACATAGAAAATGTTTTTACTCATTATCATCGTTGTTAACAGTCTGATTGGGTGGAATGGTATGTAAAAGTTTAATTCAATAGTTTGCATTAAGTAAGATTCCTGATTAAATAATGCACTTAACCACAAGAAATTTTCAGAACAGGCATTAGAAATCTAGATTCTGAACCTGTAAAATCAAGATGCATTATAACGATAAACAGCCTATGTAGACTCATGCAGTCCTAATGAGCAAGGCATTTTGGATACTAACTTTTGATACAATTTGAGAAATTCTTTTCCATCCAAGTCAATCATTTTACCAATTAGTATGTTCCCAAAGAGGCAGAAGAAAATAACTGACAAGATGAGAGCATTGGAATGGGGCTAATAACATTTGGTGCAGCACCTGCCTGTTTACCTCTTCTCTTCTCACCATCTAAGGCCAGAAACACTTTCCAGGTGAAACAGTGATTTACTTGTAATTTCAATTCAGTATATTGTTTTCTGCTCATGACATGGTCTCCAGTACATTGGGGAGACTCAAAGCAGATTGGGTGACCTTTTTGATGAGCACCTCCGTTCAGTCCATAGGCATGATCCTGATCTTTTGGACACCTGTCATTTTAATTCTCCACCGCACTCCCATTCTGACCCCTCTGTCCTTGGCCCTCTCCACTATTCCAATGAAGCTCAATGTAAACTCAAGTACAGCACCTCATTTTTTAATTAGGCACTTTACAGCCTTCTGGACTTAGCATTGAGTTCAAAAATTTAAATCATAATCTCTGCCCCCAATTTTTTCTTTTCTTTTTGGATGGCAGCTGTTAGTGATGATTCTGCTTTTTACATTTACACCTCTCCTAGACCCATCTTTTGTTTCTTTACTTGTCCCATTACTGCTGCCTATTTGCCTTGTACCATCATCCTTTTTATCATTTAATCTCTCCTACCTTCCACCCTATCACAGAAGATTCTTCCTCCTCTGCCCCCCGCCACCCCCACCTTCGCTATCTGTTGTAGCTTAAAACCTGTTACATCCCTAACCTTTCCGGTTCCAAAGAAAAGTCATTGACCTGAAACATTAACTCTGTTTCTCTCTCCTCAAATGCTGCCTGGCCTGAGTATTTCCAGCATTTTCTGTTTTTATTTAATATTGGTTCAGTGTCTGACTTGAAAGACAATAGTACCCTCAACATTTAAGAAGTATTTAGATGAGCACTTGAAACGCCACAGCATACAAGGCTACAGGCCAAGTGCTGGAAAATGGGATTAGAGTAGTTAGGTGCTTGATGGCCAGCCCAGACATGATGGGCCGAAGGGCCTGTTTCTGTGCTGTACAACTCTATGATTCTAACTTTTGCAATCCCTACAATTGTAACTTTGAATAAAAAAAATTTCCGAGCTGTGATTTTTTACTTTGCCTTTGGTTAATAGGTGAAATCTAATACTGCATGGAGAAGAGGCAATCACAGAGGTTCTGGTGTGATGGGTTTTTTCTAAAACTTTGTCCAAACCTTACTTATATTGATGAGTTTCACAAAATCTTGCTTTTTATGCATGATGATTTGGCACTTTCATGAAATTACACATTTTCACTCCGAAGGGTTAAAGCTATCGAACTGATCTGCCCTAAAAGTATAAGCATCTACTGTATAAACTATTTTTTTGCTCAAACATTTTGGTTCTGTTCAGAGAGCTGCAGTTTTTACATCATTTAAGAAATACAGACACTTCTTCCTGAGATTTGCCTTGCATTGAGAATGTGAAATCCTTGCGTTTTTGACATTGAACCTGACATCTGATTGCTTTGGACTGTAGACAGGAAGCAAGCAATCAGATTTTTCAAAAAAACTTGAAATAATATTACAATAAAATATGGTGTAGTTATGTTATTACTGCCAACCCAATATTGATAACTTTTTGAAGTGGTGTGAACTAACAGTACAAAGTTTTGGTGCTGATGTCCGATACTTCCAAATTTAGGACAGTGGAGCTCTGTGGATGTGGCCCCTGGTGGTTGATTAAATTTCTAATGTTGGAGTACAACAGATGAAGTGTTTGTCTGTGTTACATGAGAAACGTCTGAGACTCAGTGGATCATTTGAGTCCTTTTTTGAATTTAATTTTCAAATATTCATAAAGTCTTTTTGAAGCTTTTGCAGTTATGTACAGCATAATCAATGTGTTTGCTTCCAAATGATCTTCAGTAGGATAAAAGTGGCAAACTGTTACAGTTCAGCAATCATACTGCTTCAGTGCAGTGCCAAAAATATAAAACACTGGCACAAGATGTGCTGTATAATGCCATCATTAAACAAATGTAAAATAATAAATCTAATTTGTGGGTATTCTGGTTTTAGAAATGAAGGGCAAGTGAGATTTATATAAATATGTCTCAGTTTCTTACTGTTTTCCCTGTAACGTATCTTTGAAGATAGTTGCGGTTGACATGTAAAATAAAACCATTTCCATTGCCCCAGGTCACAACGCGTAGGGTAAGGTTACTTGGTAGCAACTGAAAAAAATTTGGCAGCACATAATAGCATAGCTTCTATGCGTTAGTGACATTATTGCCTTCAAAATACATGGCAGCATTCACTAACATACATTTTTGTCTGGTGATTTTTTTTTTTTGTCCTTTGTCTCCAACATTAGCATAAGCTAGAAAGGCAGTGCCAGTATGTATTTCTGACTATAGGAGCTTGGAGCTCTATTTTTAAATGATGGCTGCCAGCAATCAATTACTTATAAAATTCTAACAGGACTTGATAGGGTAGATGCAGGAAGGATGTTCCTGATTGTGGGGGAGTCCAGAACCAGGGGTCATAGTCTAAGGATATGGGGTAAACCTTTTAGGACTGAGATGAGGAGAAATTTCTTCACCCAGAGAGTGGTGACCCTTTGGAATTCACTACCACAGAAAGCAGTTGAGGCCAAAACATTATGTTTTCAAGAAGGAGTTAGATATAGCTCTTGGGTCTAAAGGGATCAAAAGGTATGGGGAGAAAGCGGGAACAGCTTACTGAGTTGGATGATCAGCCATGATCGTAATGAATGGTGGAGCAGGTTCGAAGGGCCAAATGGCCTACTCCTGCTCCTATTTTCTATGTTTCTGTGTTCACATAAGTGATGTAAAACTATCAAGATTTCATTTTTAAAATTTGATTAAAATAGTTGCAACTATATTGCTCAGGTTCTGTGCAAAATCCAATATACAATAAAAATAAAAAGTGTCCAGTGTTGTAGCTCCAGAAAAAAGTCCTTTTTGTCTCAAATACTGTTGAGTAATTTGAATTGAATTTCAGCAGCAACAACTGCAAGGCTACCAGCAGTGGTACCTCACAGTTGGTAGTGTTATCTTTTTGAGTTATGGTTGTTCAGTGGCAGGTTCCTGTTTGAAGCATGAGTGCTGGGGGCTTATTTCAACAGAAAACTGTTTGACTGGGATTTTAGTAGTATAGTGTCATAGCTGAATAAAAAGAAATCAGCTAAAGACTGGACTTCACCATACAGTGTTATGAGGCATGTCATGAAAATTCAGTTGAGAATAAATTTCAAGAACTACAATTCTTCTCCAGTTCTGAATGAAAGGTCACTTAACTGAAACGTTAACTCTGCTTCTCTCTCCATAGATGCTGCCAGACCTGCTGAGTATTTCCAGCACTTCCTGTTTTTAATTTCTTCAATTTCCCTTTATCAACCTCCTCTCACCCACCCCTTAACACGATCATATAGCCAGTGGTCTTTCAGACTTCCCTTTTTTTTTAGAATTAGAATTAGAGGAATGCCTTTAACTGCAATTTCCAACATCCTTAAGGCTGTGTGCTTGCTGAGCATTGAGAGCTTCTTCTGGACTCTTCCATTCCTAGCCAGCAACCAATGCCACCCCTCAGGCAGATTCTGCATCCTGACTGCAAACCTGAACATGATTGTCTCTTGCAATAACAGTCTTGTTCCTTGTCTACCAGACCAGCCACAGATTCCAATACCTTTTGTTATGACCCAGTGAGAAAGAGGTCTAAGGTTCGCTTTCAGCCTTCACCTGGTCTTCCCGTAACAGAGCTTAATTTTAAACACACCGTGTTTTTAGCTCCCCCTTGGTCCCTTGTTCACTTTCCAATTATAAGGCCAAGAAACCAGCACAAATAGGATTTCTTAAGTTTGAACTTTTCTTCTTTTATCTTAATAAACTTAAATTCTAATAATGCCTACGGATACATGACGTGCCCACGCTAGCATGCATACGCAATACACACATGCAAATAGAGACAGAAAAGAGCAGAAGAAAAATGAAGTGGAAATGTTTGAAACAATATCTGAAGAGTTTTTGTTATGTTTCCTCGAGCTCACTGTAGAGTCCTTGATTGTAGGTAGATCGTGCTTTTCGTTGGGGCCCAGTATTATTCTTAAACCTTGTTTGCTATAGGAGATTTTTCTCTCTTGGGGTTCATGTGTCTTCAGAAGCTTGTGAGAAAGAGATGGGAGCAGACAGGAGATATCTTCTCAATCCAGAAGCAAACAGTCTTTCTGAGTTCAAACTGTTGGTACAATTCAGAAAACCCCAAGTTGCCAAGCAGGTTAGTCATGTGACGAACTGGTCTGACCACGTCTTAGATTGTATCACCTTAGCAGTCTCTTCACTCCAGTAACAGTTTAAAATCAATGTTCATGACAAAATTAATGTGCCTCATTCTTGACAGGTAGGGGCCACACCCAGCGGAATGAAATGTGATTTGAGAAAAGGCACATTTCATTAAAAAGGTCAAGAGACAATATAAGATACAGAAAAAAACATACATTTCTCTCATTCATTCACAAATCCTAAAACTTATTAAAATTGCCCCTTTTTTGGCATCCGAATAAACATGTTATTTGGGGAAGTTTATCTTCCGTTTGCCCATTTCCATGACTGTCTAGGATGTCCTTTATGGTTTGTGTTTAGAAATCTGTCAATCTGCTTTAAACATACTCAATGACTGAGCTTCCACAGCCCTCTGGGGTAGAGAATTCCAAAGATTCACAACCATCTGAGTAAAGAAATGTCTCCTCATCTCTGTCCTAAGTGGCTTCCACCTTATTTTGAAATTGTGTCCCCTGGTTCTAGACTCCCCAACCAGGGGAAACATCTTAGGTGCATCTACCCTGTCTATCCCTTTAAGTATTTTGTAGGTTTCAATGAGATCTTCAAACTCTAGAGAATGCAGGCCCAGTTACCCCAATCTCTCCTCTTAGGACAATCCTGCCATCCCGGGAACAAATCTGGTGAATCTTCGTTGCACTCCCTCTATGGCAATAATATCCTTCCTAAGGTAAGGGGACCAAAACTTCACACAGTACTCCCAAGTACGGTCTAACCAAGGTTCTATACAATTGAGGCAAGACTTCACTACTCCTGTACTCAAATCCTTTTGTGATAAAGGCTAAAGTGCCATTTTCCTTCCGAATTGCTTATTGACAAGGACACCCAGGTCCCTTTCTACATCTACACTTTCTAATCTCATATCATTTAAGAAATATTCTGCACATCTATTCCTCCTACCAAAGTGGATAACCTCACATTTTTCCACCTTATATTCCATCTTCCACGTTCTTGCCCACTCACTACGCCTGTTCAAATCCTCTTGAAGCCGCTTTGCTTCTTTCTCAGATGGAATAGAAGGTTATGCGAGTAGGGTTAGATGAATAGTGGTCATTGGATGCTTGGGCCAGTTGGCCTATTTATGTGTAGTATGTTCTTTCTATCTAGCTAGAAATATCCCATCAATACTACCTTGCCAGCAACACCCAAATCCCAAGAATAAATAAATAAATTCACATGCATTTGACTAAGTCAGCACAAACATGTCTAACCTTGCATAAATCACTTGTGAGACCACATTTGAAATGTGCTGTTTTGGACACCTTACTATACAAGACACAAAAAACATCCTGGAAACAGTGGGGAGCAAAGGGTCTGATGGGAGTGAGGAACGGAAAGTAATTAATATTCACCAAGAATAAGTACTGGAGAAATTAATGGAACTAAAAGCCGACAAATCTCTGGACCTGACGGCCTGATCCTCAGGTTTTAAAAGAGGTGGCTACAGTGATAGTGGATGTTTTGATCATCTAAAATTTCTCACATTGTAGAATGGTCCCTGCCAGTTGGAAGTTAACAAATGAACCCCAGCTGTTCAGGAAAGAAGGAAGAGAGTGAACCAGGAACTCTATGCCAGTTAGCCTGACATCAGTAGCAGAGAAAATGCTAGAATCTATTACTAGAGACATGGTAGCAGGGCCGAATCACAGAATTGTTACAGTACAGAAGGAGGCCAGACACAGTCATACTCACGGAATCATACCTTACAGACAATGTCCCTGACACTGCCATCCCTGGGTTTGTCCTGTCCCATCGGCAGGACAGACCCACCAGAGATGGCGGCACACTGGAATACAGTCAGGAGTGAGTTGCCCATGGAGTTCTCAACATTGACTCCAGACCCCATGAAGTCTCGTGACATCAGGTCAATCATGGGCAAGGAAACCTCCTGCTGATTACCACCTATCGCGCCCCCCCCCCCCCCACCACCTTGCTTCTCCATGTTGAACACCAATTGGAAGAAGCAGTGTGGATAGCAGGGGCACAGAATATACTCTGGTGGGGGACTTCAATGTCCATCACCAACAGTGGCTCGGTAGCACCACTACTGACCAGGCTGGCCCTGTCCTAAAGGACATAGCTGCTAGAGTGGGTCTGCGGCAGGTGCTGAGGGAACAAACGAGGGAAAAAACTTACTTGACTTTGTTCTTACCAGTCTACCTGTCGCTGATGCATCTGTCCTTGCCAGTAGGAGTATTCACTGCCCAGTCCTTGTGGAGACGAAGTCCTGTTTTCACATTGAAGATACCCACCATCATGTTGTTTTTATTTTATTTATTTAGAGACACAGCACTGAAACAGGCCCTTCGGCCCACCGAGTCTTTGCCGACCTTCAACCACCCATTTATACTAATCCTACGTTAATCCCATATTTATTTATTTATTTAGAGATGCAGCACTGAAACAGGCCTTTCGGCCCACCGAGTCTGTGCCGACCATCAACCATCCATTTATACTAATCCTACATTAATCCCATTACCCTCTCACATCCCCTACCACCTACCTATACTAGGGGCAATTTACAATTACCAATTTACGTATCAACCTGCAAGTCTTTGGCTGTGGGAGGAAACCCACATGGTCACAGGGAGAACTTGCAAACTCCGCACAGGCAGTGCCCAGAATCGAACCCGGGTCGCTGGAGCTGTGAGGCTGCGGTGCTAGCCACTGCGCCGCCCTGTGGCACTACTACCCTGCTAAATGGGTTAGATTTCGAACAGATCTCGCAATTCAAAAGTGGGCATCCATGAAGTGCTGTGGACCATCAGCAGCAGCAGAATTGTCTTCAATCACAATTTGTAACCTCAAGGCCCGGCATATCCACCACTCTACCATTACCATCAAGCTGGGGGAATAACCATGGTTGAATGAAGAGTGCAGGAAGGCATGCCAGGAGCAGCACCAGGCATACCTAAAAATAAGGTGTCAGCTGGTGAAGCTGCAACACAGGACTACTTGCATGTTAAACAACGGAAGCAGCAGGTGATAGACAGCGCTAAGTGATCCCACAATCAACGGATCAGATCAGTTTTGCAGTCCTGCCAAATCCATTCGTGAACGGTGGTGGACAATTAAACAACTAACAGGAGGAGGAGACGCTGAAAATATCCCCATCCTCAATGATGGGAGAGCCCAGCACATCAGTGCAAAAGATAAGGCTGAAGCACTTGCAACCATCTTCAGCCAGAAGTGTCGAATGGATGATCCTTCTCTGCTTCCTCCTGAGGTCCCCAACGTCGCAGATGTCAGACTTCAGCTAATCTGATTCACTCCACGTGATATCAAGAAACTGCTGAAGGCATTGGCTATTGCAAAGGCTTTGGGCCCTGACAACGTTCCGGCAATAGTACTGAAGACTTATGCTCCAGAACTAGTCGCGCCGCTAGCCAAGCTGTTCCAGTACAGCTACAACACTGGCATCTACCTGGCAACGTGGAAAATTGCCCAAGTATGTCCTGTACACAAAAAGCAGGACAAATCAAACCTGGCCAATTATCGTCCTATAATTCTACTCTCAATCAGAGCAAAGTGATGGAAAGGGTTGTCGACAGTGCTATCAAGTGGCACTTGCTCAACAATAACCTGCTCACTGACGTTCAGTTTGAGTTCAGCCAGGGCCACTCAGCGCCTGACCTCATTACAGCCTTTGTCCAAGCATGGATAAAAGAGCTGAACTCCAGAGGTGAGGTGAGAATGACTGCCTTTAATATCAAGGCAGCATTTGACCAAGTATGGCATCAAGGAGCCCTAGCAAAACTGAAGTCAATGGGAATGAGGGAGAATACTCTCCACTGATTGGAGTCATACCTAGCGCAAAGGAATGTGGTTGTTGGAAGTCAATCATCTCAGTCCCAGGACATCTCTGCAGGAGTTCCTCAGGGTAGTTCTTAGGCCCAACCATCTTCAGCTGCTTCATCAATGACCTTCCTTCAATCATAAGGTCAGAAGTGGGGATGTTCGCTGATGATTGCACAATGTTCACCATTCGCAACTCCTCAGATACTGAAGCAGCCTGTGTCCATATGCAGCAAGACCTGGACCACATCCAGGCTTGGGCTGATAAGTGGCAAGTAACATTCACACCACACAAGTGCCAAGCAATGACTATCTCAAACAAGAGAGAATCTAACCATCTCCCTTACTAGCGCTGAATCTCCCACCATCAACATCCTGGGGATTACCATTGACCAGAAACTGAACTCGACCAGCCACATAAATACTGAGGCTACCAGAGCAGGTCAGAGACTGGAAATGCTGCGGCGATTAACTCACCTCCTGACTCCTCAATGCCTGCCCACCATCACAAGACACAAGTCAGAAGTGTGATGGAATACTCTCCACTTGCCTGGATGAGTGCAGCGCCAACAACACTCAAGAATCTAAACACCGTCCAGGACAAAACAGCTCACTTGATTGGCACCCATCCATCACCTTCAACATTCAGTTCCTTCACTTCACCACCGACGCACTGTGGCAGAATTGGGTACCATCTGCAAGATGCACTGCAGCAACTCACCAAGGCTCATTCAACAGCACCTTCCAAACCCGCGACCTCTACCACCTAGAAGGACAAGGGCAGCAGATGCCTGGGAACACCACCACCTGCAAGTTCCCCTCCAAGCCACACACCATCCTGACTTGGAAGTATATTGCCAATCCTTCTCTGTCGCTGGGTCAAAATCCTGGAACTCCCTTCCTAACGGCACTGTTGGTGTACCTATACCCCAAGGACTGCAGCAGTTCAAGAAGGCAGCTCACCACTACCTTCTCAAGGGCAATTAGGGATGGGCAGTAAATGCTGGCTGAGCCAGCAATGCCCACATCCCAGGAGAGAAAAAAAATCAGCCCCTTGTGTTTGCGCTGGCTCTCCAAAGGAGCAATTTACTTGAAAATTGGTAAGGCCACCCCTGGAGTTCAGTGTGCAATTTTGGTCCCCTTGCCTAAGAAAGAATATACCGGCTTTAGAGGAGGTGCAATGAAGGTTCACTAGTTTGTTTACTGGGATGAGTGGGTTGTCCTCTGAGTAGAATGGGCCTATAATGTCTCGAGTTTAGAAGAATGAGAAATGTCTAATTTAAAAAGATTAAGTTCTTAGAAGGCTTGATGGGTTAGATGCTGAGAAGCTTTGTCTCTTGCCTTAAGAGTCTAGAAATATGGGTCATAGCCTTAGGATATGGGGTCGGCCATTTAGGACTGAGATGAGAAATTTCTTCACTCAGAGGGTTGTGAATCTTTGGAATTCTCTGCCCAGAGAAGTATATTCAAGACTGAGATTGATAGATTCATGGTCATTTAAGGAATCAAAGGATATGGAGATAGGGCAGGAAAGTGGAGTTGATGTGCAAGTTCAGCCATGATCTTATTGAATGGCAGAGCATCCTCAAGGGGCTGTATTGCTGACTGCTGCTATATCTTATGTCCTTTTAAAAGGAGCTGGTGCATTTCTTCCGAGTTGAGAGAATGTCAACAAGAAGCATTTCAGGACTGTGGGTGGGGATGGAGAAGTCTAATCACAGGAAAGCCTTGTTTTTGCTAAAAGAAAACGATCCAGGTTTTCAAAGTAATGAGGAAAAAAAATAATGTTGATGCAAGACAGTGTTGGCGATGCAGAGAGAGCGATCAATATTCACTTATTTTCTTAAGTTCAAGCAACATTTATGCAGTATGTCTTATGAAGTGGAATGGTTGAAGTAGAATTCATGATCTGGTAGACGATATAAGGAGGAGGCTTAATAGATTGAATGGTCTTTTTTATTGCCTCTTTATGTTCTAAAGAACCGTAAAGCCTTGTAAAGAATCATCCCAGTTCTCAAATGTGATCTTCGGTACCAGCATAATAATTGAACATGATATTGCCAAGTTCAACAATCAATCTTGCATCTCACGCCAGCCAATTATTGAGGTAAACAGTGATGTCCTTCAAACAAGTCACTTAGAAAACCAGAAATGGTGAAACATCAAAGTACCTTTTATGTACATTTCTGAATGTAGCTTTTTGCTTAGTCTACAGAGCATTATCCAAGTTAATATTTTTGTCTGGTGGCATTAACATCCAGTTGTGGTCTTTCCCACTGAATTTGGTGGAAAATGGAGTCTTTGTAAACTTCTAAAATAACATTAACTTCCCAGTGTAGCTCCTTTCTGCCTGGGTGGAGTAGTGTTCCCAGCAGCAAATTTTGCATTGAAAAAGCTGTCAAGACAGTTTAAATCAAACTCTTACACTAACACAGAGCTGGGCAGCATTTGTGTGGGGATATCAAAAAAAATTAAGTTGGAAGGAAGTTAATACATGAATTCAAAACTTAACAATTTGCTTTTCTAAGCATTTATACTATGTATTGCGAGCCAATTCCAACTTCATGTTAGTGCAAACTGTGTATTGCCACTTGAGTGACTGGTCACCCAAATTGTATTTGCATAACAGGCATGAGACACCTCAAATGATACACTGGCACAGTTGCTAATTCGTAATGTTATGGTATAACTAAACTCGCAATAGTAATAGGAGGGCTAGAATAGGTAAGAAACTAAGCATGGAAATATTACTGAAGGGGGATTACGTGCTGTAAATACATGAAACTGACTGTCAGCTGTGGTTTAGTACAGTGTGTGTGAATGATTTGGATATAGGGTCAGAGAGATTGGTGTTTAAATTAATCGCAATAAGCTTAGTAATTAATACTGAGGACCGAAGGAAACAGCAAGAGGAATATTGATAAAATGGTGGAATGTGGATAAAAGTGAAAGGTAGAATTAAATGTCAGTAGGACTATCACGTGTATAGAGGATAAACTGTAAAACACTGCTTGGCCAAATGGCCTCTTTGCCTGTTATAACTTCTATGTAATTCTATGAAAGAAGTGTTAATGCAGTCCATTCCTGGGAACTTCTTAAATTCATCACAACTTTTTAACATTGCCAGAGAATTGACTGGCTGAAATCTAGCCAACATTCCAATGCCACTGAGTAGCATGCACACACAGAACTCTGTTTCTCTGAGCAGAGGGCAATGAAGGCCTGCGATAAAAATCCATAACCACTATGCCTCATACTTTTGTTTCTTGTGTATTATCAGAGCTGAGTCTTTCTGTCTCTATCTGTCTGGCTTTTTGGCCCCAGTAATAATTCTGAGGAGCATTCAGCGGGCGGTGGGGGACGGGTGCAAAATTGGGTCGGAAGCCCTGAAGAATTTTCAGCTCAACCATATGTAGTGTTTTAACACACCCACCAAGTCATGATATTACTTCAGGGTTTGGCATAAAATGCACTTCTGCCAATGGGAACAGTTTCTCCCTATCTTCTCTGTCCAAACCCCTCATGATTTTGAACACCTCTATTAGATCTCCTCCCAACTTTCTCCAAGGAGAGCAACCTCAATTTCTCCAATCTATCCTCATAACTAAAGTCCCTCATCCTGGAACCATTCTTGTAAATCTTTTTTGTACACTCTGCAATGCTTTCACATCTTTCCTAAAGTGTGGTGCTCAGAATTGGACGTAATGCTCCAATTGACGCTGAACCAGTGTCTTCTTAAGGTTCTTCATAACTTTCTTGCTTTTGTACTCTATGCCTCTGTATATAAAGCCCAGGACCCTGATGCCTTGTTAGCTGCTTTCTCAACCTGCCCTGCCACTTTCAATGATATGTGCACATATACCCTCAGGTCCCTCTGCTTCTGCAACCCTATATTGTATCCTTTATTTTATATAGCCTTTCCTTGTTCTTCCTACCAAAATGTATCACTTTACACTTTTCTGCATTAAATTTCATCTGCTATATGTCCACCTATTGCACCAGCCTGTCTGTCCCCTTGAAGTCTATCACTATCCTCCTCACAGTTCACATTACTTCCATGTTTGGTGACATCAGCAAATTTTGAAATTGTGCCCTGCACACCCAAGTCTAGGTCATTAATATTAATCAAGAAAAGCAGTGGCCCTAATACTGGGGAACCCCACTATATACCTTCCTCTATTCCGCAAAACAACCATTCATCACTACTCTGTTTCCTGCCACTCAGCCAACTTCTTATCCATGCTGCCACTGATCCTTTTATTCCATGGGCTTCAAACTTGCTGACAAGCCTGTTATGTGGCACTTTATTAACATCTTTGGAAGTCCTTGTACACCTAATAAGCTGCATTATCCTCATCGACCTTCTCTGTTACCTCATCAAAAAAACAAAATGTAATAAGTTAAACATGATTTGCACTTAACAAATCTGTGCTAGCTTTCCTTAATTAATCCACATTTGTCCAAGTGCCTGTTAACTTTGTTCTGGATTATCCTTTCTAAAAGCTTTCCCACCATCGAGGTAAAACTGTAGTTTATTGCTCATCCCTAATTGCCCTTGTGAATCTGAGTGGTTTGCTAGGCTATTTCAGAGGGTATTTAAGAGTCAACCACATTGCTGTGGGTCTGGAGTTACACGTAGGCCAGACCAGGTAAGGATGGCAGATTTCCTTCTCTAAAGGACATTAGTCTTAATTAGACATTTTTACCACAATTGACCATGGCTTCATGGTCACCGTTAGACGAGCTTATTTTTTAAATTCCAGATTTGTTTTTTTAATTGAATTCAAATTTCACTATGCCGTGGTGGGATTCAAACCCATGTCCCCAGGGATTAGTAGTCCAGTGACATTACCACTATGCCACCGCCTTCCCATGTAGCTGTTTTCTGCTAAGTCTTGCTCTCTATCTCTTTCATCATGCAGGAAGCTCTCGCTTAGTTTGTTCGACCTTTTCCCTTCCTGGTATGTACCTCGACTGTACTGGAACCATCTCTTTAAAGGCAGCCCATTGTTCAATTACTGTTTTGCCTGCCAATCTTTGATTCCAATTTACCCGGGACTGGTCTGTTCTCACCCCATTGAAATTGGCCCTCCCCCAATTAATTATTTTTTACTTTGTTTTGTTCCTTGTTCTTTTCCTTAGCTAACCTAAATCTTATGAGACTATGAGCACTGTCATTGAAATATTTCCCTACTGACACTTGATCCACCTGTCCCACCTCATTTCCCAAAACCAGATTCAGTAATGCCTCCTTCCTCATTGGACCGGAAACATACTGATCTGGAACTTTTTCCTGAACACACTTTATAAAACTTTACCCCCTCTGTCCATTACATTGTTACTATCCCAGTCTATATTAGGATAATTAAAGTCCCCATTATAACTATAGTTTTTGCACCTCTCTGTAATTTCCTTGCAAATTTGTTCCTCTGTATCTTTCCCACTAGTTGATGGCCTATAGAATATGCCCAGTAATGTAATGGTACTTCTATTATTTCTTAGCTCTAAACAAATAGATTCTGTCCTTGACTCATCTAGGACATCCTCTCTCTCCAGCACTGTAATATTAGCCTTAATCAATACTGGCACCCTTACTCTTTTTATTTGTTCGTGGGATGTGAGTATCGCTGGCGAGGCCAGCATTTATTGCCCATCCCTAATTGCCCTTGAGAAAGCGGTGGTGAGTTTCCTTCTTAAACAGCTGCAGTCCTTGGGGTGTAGGTACACCCACAGTGCTGTTAGTAAGGGAGTTCCAGGATTTTAACCCTCTCCTTCCCTATCTTTGCTGAACACCTTGTATCCAGGAATATTTAGCATCGAGTCTTGTCCTTTTTTGAACCAGTTCTCCGTTATCACCACATCATATTCCCATGTAGCTACCTGCACCTGGAGCTCACCAACCTTATTTACCACACTCCCTGCATTCACACATATGCACTGTAAACCCAATTTAAGCCTTAATGCATTTCCTCTTAGTCTGACCCCACCTAATACCTTACTATTTCTTACCCTAGTGCTAACTGTCTGTCCCAATTCTTTGTGCACCTTGTTTCTCCTCCCTAATGTTACTTTCTGGTTTCCATACCCCTGCCAAGTTAGTTTAAACCCTCCCCAGTAGCACTAGCAAACCGCCCCGCAAGGACATTGGTCCCGGCTCTATTCAGGTGCAACCCTGTACAGCTCTCACCTCCCCCAGAACCGATCCCAATGTCACAGGAATCTAAAAGCCCTCCATCCTGCACACACACTCCAGCCACACTTGCATCTGTTCTATCCTCCGATCTCTTTCCTCGCTAGCGTATGGCACCTTGAGTAAACTGGAGATTACTATCTTTGAAGTCCTGCTTGCTAGTTTCTTTCCTAGCCCCCTAAAATCTGCCTGCAGGACCTCGTCCCTCTTTCTTACCTATGTCATTGGTACCAATATGGACCACAACTGCTGGCTGTTCACCCTCCCCCCGAGAGTGCTCTGCAGCTGCTCAATGATATCCTTGACCCTGGCACCAAGGAGGCAACATGCAATCCCTGAATTCACATCTGAGGCCACAGAAATGCCTGTCTGTTCCTCTAACTATAGAATCTCCTATCACTATTGCTTTCCCGATCCTCTTCCTGTCCCTCTCTATCGCTGAGGTGCTGTGGACTTGGCTCTGCTTGCACTCTCAAGAGGAACCGTCACCTTCACTCGTATTCAGAACTGAATACTAGTTGGAGATTGAGAGACACTCAAGGGCCTCCTGCACGACCCGACTGGTCCTCCTCGACTGTCTGGCTTTTACCTATTCTCTCTCTGCCTGTACACTCTTAAGATGTGCGGTGACCACATCTGCAAGCATACTATCCATGAAACACTCAGCTTCGCGGATGCACCACATTGATGCCAGCTGCTGCTAGTCTTAATAGTTGAAAGCTTACCAGTAACTCTCACCCAACGTGACATTTTGTCCTGTGATATTCCTTCATGATTTTTTTTTTCTTGTCCAGTTCAGACCCGCAACCCAATCAGAGTGCTGCTTTGCCTCCACCCCTGGCGTCTCTATGTACTGCTGCTCTCCTGGGCCTCTCCTTTTGTGCTGCTTCTGTCCCGGGCCTCTGTTTTGTGCTGTTTCTGACCAGGGCCTCTCCCTTTGTGCTGCTTCTGTCCCGGGCCTCTCCCTTTGTGCTGCTTCTGTCCCGGGCCTCTCCCTTTGTGCTGCTTCTGTCCTGGGCCTCTCCCTTTGTGCTGCTTCTGTCCCGGGCCTCTGTTTTTGTGCTGCTTCTGACCAGGGCCTCTCCTTTTGTGCTGCTTCTGTCCCGGGCCTCTCCTTTTGTGCTGCTTCTGTCCCGGGCCTCTCCTTTTGTGCTGCTTCTGTCCCGGGCCTCTCCTTTTGTGCTGCTTCTGTCCCGGGCGCCTCCTTTTGTGCTGCTTCTGTCCCGGGCCTCTCCTTTTGTGTCGCTCCTCTCAGAGATCTCTCTTTTATCTGACTGTCAGTCTGCCTCTCCTCCTCTGTCTTTCTGTACTTTATCTCTCTCGTACTTCTTCCTCTCACTCTCTAACTCATTCTATTCCTGTATCTATTTTTCATCACTCTTCCTATCTCTATCCATCTATCTTTCTCTCGTTCATTATCGCACTCTGTCCATATGTCACAGATCATCCACTAACCAAATAAACATGTCTATCTCCATAGGAACAGGCCATTTAGCCCCTCAAGCCTTTTCTGCCATTCAGTGAGATCATGGCTAACCTGCGACCTAGCTCCATATGCTTGCCTTTGCTCCATATTCCTTAAAACATCACATCCCATGAAACGAATAAAATGGTCTACACGCATCTATCAATATCAGTTTTAAAATTAAGAACTGATGTTGCAATAGTTGCTGTTTGCGGAAGAGAGTTCCAAACTTCTGCCGCTCTTTGCATGAAGGAGTGTTTCCTAGTTTCACTCCTGAAGGTCTGGCTCTAATTTTTAGACTTATGCCCCCTAGTCCAGTCTTTCCAGACTATCAGAAATAGTTTCTTCCAATCTACCAATCTGTTCTCCTTAATATCTTGAAAACTTCAATCAAATCACCCCTTAACCTTCTAAATTCCAATCCTAGCTTGTTTATTCTCTCCTCATAGCTTAACCCTTGGAGTCCAGTAAGGTTCTGGTAAATCTGTGCTGCAATTCCTCCAAGGCCAATATATCCTTTCTTATTTTAAACATTCACTCAAACGTAAAGTTCGTTTTGACCCACGAATTACAAGAGAACAAATTGATGACTCATTCAAGGTTGTTATGCTTAATAGGATTAATTTATTTGTACCCATGATTTAAACCAGGCACAGATTTAAAATGATGGCAGAAAAATTAAAATGATTATAGAAAATGATTACAGGTTTAGCAGGTTGAGAAAGAAAAGAAAATGATAAAAATAAAAAAAACTGCATTGTTACTTTAATCCCAGCACATGAATTCTTCAACAATATCTGGCATTAGAATGCTGAAATATGTTACCAGCTCGCCATACAATCACCCAAAGTAACCAGCTCCCGTTGATTGCAGACTCTGCTTCCGACACTAGGTCGGGTTTCTCCTTCCCTCAACTGCAGTGCTGGTCTCGCGACTGCAGGGCTGAACCTGTGTGACTATATTGACAGCCACACCATCCCAGGAGCTTCTTTTAAAAGCACAATACCCAATTATATTTTGCGCCCTTTGTGGAATTCAAATAATTTCAACCTGCCCAGAAAGCTGTCCATCTTTCTTTCACTTTCCCAGTAATTTTCCATTATGTGAAGCCCCTTGCAGTCATTCTTCTGGAAAAATGTGTTTGTATTTTGCTGGAATGCTATCTCCATCTTTTCTAAGTTGTACAGTCTCCGAGGTCTATTCTTCATGAATCCAAAAACCAGTGTGTCTTGCTTGCCTGCGCTATTCCTGTTGTTTTTCCTGATAGCATTTGTTTTAGTCTCAGAGTCCAGCAAGTTTAGCAGGTTTATTTTAGAAAGACTGAAATTTATACAAGAGATTTTTGTTTTCATGCCAATTCGGTTCCTGCAGGCCATGCAGGGTATTTTGGTCAAGCTTTTTTTTTGCTGTGAATTTGTTTAAAAAGAGCTGGAGAAGGTTCAGAGTTGTGGAGATGGCAAGGCCCTGGAGAGATGTGAAAACAAGGATCAGAATTTTAAAATCAATGCGTTGCTTATCCAGGAGCCGGTGTAGTTCAGCAGAGTGACAGTTGTTACAGCACGTGAGGAAGCACAGGGATGATGGATGAATGGGATTGGTGCGAGTTAGGACAAAGGCAACAGAGTTTTGGATGACCTTAAGCTCACAGAGGATTGGGCATGTGAGGCTGTCCAGGAGTTCATGGAAATAATCAAGACTGGAGGTGAAAATCACATGGTTGAGGGTTTCAGCGGCATTGAGCTGAGGCAGGGTGGACTCGGGATGTTATGGAGGTCGAAATAAGTGGTCTCAGTGATGGCACAAAAATGCAGAGAAGCTCATCTCGGGGTCAAATATGACACTAAGGTTGCAAACAGTTACCAGGGAGTGGGATAGTGTTGGTGATTAGGGGCCAGATTTTGTGGCAGGGACTGAAGACAGTGGCTTTGGTCTTTCCAATATTTAATTCGAAAAAATTTCTTCTGATACAGTACTGGATGTCGGAGAAGCAGTCTGACAATTTAGAGACAGTGCAGGGGTCAAGCGAGATGGTGTGAGATAGTGAGGGTGTCATTGGCACACGTGGAAACTGACCATGTTTTTGGATGATATCACCATAGGACAGCATGTAGATGAGAAAGAGGAAGGTGCCAAGGATATGTCCTTGGGAGGCACCAGAGGAGCAGGAAGAGAAGTCATTGCAGATGATTCTCTGACTATGACTGGATAGGTAAGAATGGAACCAGGCAAGTGCAGTCTCACCCAGCTGAACGACAGAGAAGAGGTTATGAAAGAGGGTGGTGTGATCAACCTTGTTGAAGGATGCAGACAGGTCGAGAAGGATGAGGAGGTACAGTTTACCATAGTCACATCGGATGTCCTTTGTGACTTTGATATGAGCTGTTTCGGTACTTTGGCAGAGGCAGAAACCTGATTGGAGGGACTCGTGCATGGAGTTTTGGAAAAGATGGGCATGGATAAGGGAGCTGACAGCACATTCAAACGCTTTGGAAAAGGAGGTTGGAGATGGGGCAGTAGAATGGAAAAGTTAAGAGTTGGTTTTGTGAAGAGAAGGCTGATGTATGATATTGACTGTGGTCAAGAAATAAGAGACAGCATAAGCTTAAAGAAAAGACTTACACAAATGGCGTTGCAGTTGAAAGTGCGGAAAGGTCAAGTATACTTTGAATCTAAGTATAATCAGAGAGATAATCAGATATTTTCTTCATGGTGAGAGACAAGGAACAGTCGTGCAGCAAATAAAATTGGGTGTCTGTGTACACAAATCACTAAAAGCTATTGCACGGGTACAAAATGTCATTATATTGGCTAATGGAAAGTTAGCCATCATCTCAAGACTGGAGGATTTCAGAAGTGATGAAGTGAAACGTAGATAAGACTCCATCTGGAATACTACATTTAATTTTGGCAACAAAACCTCAGGAAAGATATGCTGGTCTTGAAACCGGTCCAGTGCAAATTCACCAGAATGACACTGAGGCTTAAAGGGTTAAATTATGAGGCCAGGTTGCACAAACTAGGCTTGAGTTTAAAAGGTCTTGGGCTGATCTAATCGAGATGTTTAAAATGATAAATGAATTCTCTATGGTAGATACAGAGCAAATATTTCTTTCAATATTGGGGGCGCCCAGAACAAGAAGGCAGAATCATAACATTAGATTAAAGCTACAACACTCGCATCTATTCGACAATGTGGAAAATTGCCCAGCTATGTTCTGCTCACAAAAATCAAGACCAATCCAATCCAGCCAATCTCCACCCCATATGTCTACTCTCAATTATTAACAAAGAGATGGAAGGTGTCGTCAACAGTGCTATCACACGTCACTTACTCAGCCACAACCTGCTCATTGGTGCTTAGTTTGGGTTCTGCCAGGGCCACTTGGTTCCAGACCTTACAGCCTTGGTCCAAACATGGACAAAAGAGCTGAATTCCAGAGCTGAGCTGTGAGGCAGCATCTGACCAAGTGTGACATGTGACAGAAGTGTGTACCATCTCCAAGCTGCACTGCAGCAACTTGCCAAGCCTCCTTCAACAGCACCTTCCAAATCCATGATCTGTATCACCTAGAAGAACAAGGGCAGCACACACATGGGAACACCACAATCTGCAAGTTTCCCTCCAAATCACACACCATCCTGACTTGGAAATATGTTGCTGCTCCTATACTGTCACTGGGTCAAAATACTGGAGTTCCCTTCCTAACAGCACTGTGGGTCTACTATCACCAAATGGACTGCAGCAATTCAAGAAAGTGGCTCACCACACCATCTCAAGGGCAGTTAGAGATTGGCAATAAATGCTGACCTTGCCAGCGATGCTTACATCCAAAGAAATAATATATTTTAAAAAAAAGCTAGGCCACTTAGTAAAGATGGGAAGCACTTTTTCCACGCACAGCATAGTGGAAATTTGGAACACACTCTTCCAAAACTGTCGATGTTGGGTCAATTGAAATTCTTGATATTGACAGATTTTTGTTTTGTAAGAGTATCAAGGGAAATGGAGCAACGGCGGGTAAATGGAGTTGATATACAGATCGGGTATGATCTAATTGAGTCGAGGAACAGCTGAAGGGGCTGAACGGCAGACACATGTTCCTATGTAGTAGAAATGATCGACATTTATACAGAACCCAATTTTGGGAAGATTTATTGCATTAGATATACTTGGTTAAAAATAATAGTGTCGCATGTGGGAAGAAAAGTTGTCTATTTGCTTTCCAGTTTCAGTTACAATTAATTGTAAATATGGTATTTTACATTCATTTCCTTTTACTATTGAAAGTAGTAGCTTTCTTGTCCTTTTTACTGGATTTTTGTCTTTTTGCCCACAATTATGCTTTGTACTTTTGCCTTGTTTTGTTTCACATTTCATAATTTTGTCCAAGTTAAAGCTATTCATCGAATAAATAGATGTGTGTCTGGTACCTGTCCACGGAGCAAAGTAATGTATGTTGAGTGTAGGTTTTTTTTTGATAAGTCCATAGGGTACAAAGCATCCTGATTGTGTCCCGGGTGTTTTGAACCAATAAAAAAAAAATGGAATGTTTGCTTCACTATCTCGGAGCACTTTTCTTAAATGTTTCCAGTGCCTTTTAGCAGTCGACTATTAGTTCCTCACCCATCTTGCAATGGACCCCTGCAAAATACAACTAGTAACTTTCAGTTTCCATTTATTCTTGGACTCTGAATCCCTTATTGTTACGCAGAATCTTAATTCAATTTTAACAGACTTTTTAAAAACACACAAAAGTGCAATGAGAATCAGCTATGTTGATTTCCCTAAGGCTTTTACTATTCCGTTAAATGACCAGTTGTTTGTGTAATGTTGTAATATACCAAGTAACACGGATTGGCCCCCAGCAAGGAAACCACATCTCCTTCCCTCATGAAGTATGTAACTACAAGCTCATTCACCTTAATGATACACCTCTGTAACCACTTTGAACCAATAAGCAACTCCGATTTGCATTACGTTCCTTGCACTCTTCTCCATTACCGTGATTTTTTTTTGAGAGGCTGCATTGCTGTTTTCTATGGAAATTTCCAACTCAGTTCTCCCAACCTCAAAATTGCAGAAGGTCATTTTTTTGGCTTTTCCTTAGAAATGACAAATGATTTAACAGGCTGAGCCAAAAAAGCAAGTCCAGAAAAATCCAGAAATATACTAGCAACATTTCTTTTAAGTGGTACTGTAATATTGAGCTATTTCTTCAAGGTTTCTTTCCACTTCTCTCTAAATACGTTTTATTTAAGTTTATTTTATGTCCAGTGTGAACATTCGGGTGCTTGCCACAGTGAATTCAACTTTTCACTCAAGCAAAGTGGCTTTGTGGTCATAAGATGGTATTAACTGATAATTGCATAACATAACAGAAACAAAAGCCTGTGTTCAGAGCAGGATTGAGAGTTTAGATCCTTCAAATATAAATATAATGTGTGTGTTTTCAGTTACTTTGAGTAGCTTCTGCAGAACTGAAAGAAGTGTGCTGTCATCTGCCGTTATAACTTTTTGTGCTACAAGGTTCAGCCTTGACCTTCTTGACCTTGTTCTTGACCTTGAGTGCTCTTGGTAGAGTTGGGGATCTGTCTTTTTGGTGCAGCTTGCTAATCTTAGATTGCACAGTTGAAAATATATACAATTATTATCTGGTAAACTATTACTTTCTAGTTACGGAAAATTAAAACCACTTCTAACTTGAAGGCCAATTGTTACTAATGTTCAGTGGACTTAGTCAACGAAGTGAGAAAAATTGATATGTCAGATTTATGTGAAGTATTTGATTTTTTGTTGAACGAAATTACTGGAAAAATTGGTGTCAATTTAAGCCAACAGCACTTTTATTTTGGAAAATTCTCTGAGCTGGAAACCAGTCTCTGCAAAACATTTATTCAGTAGTAGCAATTGCTTAAAAGAAAGTGAGAACTTGCATTTATATAGCAGCTTTCATAATCTCAGAACGTCTCAAAGCACTTCACAGCCCATGAAGTACTTTATTGAAGTGTGGTCCCTGTTGTAATGTAGGCAAATACAGCAGTCAACTTGCATGCAACAAGGTTCCACACACAGCAAAAAAAGTAAGTGACCAGGTAATCTATTTGATAGTGATATTGCTTGTGGGATAAATATGGCCAGGACATATGGAAAATTCCCCTACTGTTCTTTGAATAGTGGCATGGAATTTTTTAACATCCATCTGAGAGGATGGGTGATGTAACAACTCATCTGGAAAAACCGTATCTCCAACAGTGCAGCGCTCCCTCAATCCTGCACTGAAATGCCACTGAACGATGGAGAACTGCCAATGTTTAAACAGTGGTGTGAACAGATAGCCACCACTTGCATTACTGTTGACTGGACAGAAGGGCAGAGCTGTGTGTATACTCAAAGGCATCGATGTAGCTCAGCAGCCTCTAGCTGTGTAATTTCCAGTAATGAAAAGAACTGATGGGACAGCCAAGTTTCCTACATTTATTGAAAGTTTGAAAAGAAAGTGCAGCAGGCTGTCTGATGTAAGTTCTACTGAAAAAATTGTAGTTATTCTGTTGCTTCTTTTGGGTCTCCTTATCTCGAGAGACAATGGATACGCGCCTGGAGGTGGTCAGTGGTTTGTGAAGCAGCGCCTGGAGTGGCTATAAAGGCCAATTCTGGAGTGACAGGCTCTTCCACAGGTGCTGCAGAGAAATTTGTTTGTCGGGGCTGTTGCACAGTTGGCTCTCCCCTTGCGCCTCTGTCTTTTTTCCTGCCAACTACTAAGTCTCTTCGACTCGCCACAATTTAGCCCTGTCTTTATGGCTGCCCGCCAGCTCTGGCGAATGCTGGCAACTGACTCCCACGACTTGTGATCAATGTCACAGGATTTCATGTCGCGTTTGCAGACGTCTTTATAGCGGAGACATGGACGGCCGGTGGGTCTGATACCAGTGGCGAGCTCGCTGTACAATGTGTCTTTGGGGATCCTGCCATCTTCCATGCGGCTCACATGGCCAAGCCATCTCAAGCGCCGCTGACTCAGTAGTGTGTATAAGCTGGGGGTGTTGGCCGCTTCAAGGACTTCTGTGTTGGAGATACGGTCCTGCCACCTGATGCCAAGTATTCTCCGAAGGCAGCGAAGATGGAATGAATTGAGACGTTGCTCTTGGCTGGCATACGTTGTCCAGGCCTCGCTGCCGTAGAGCAAGGTACTGAGGACACAGGCCTGATACACTCGGACTTTTGTGTTCCGTGTCAGTGCGCCATTTTCCCACACTCTCTTGGCCAGTCTGGACATAGCAGTGGAAGCCTTACCCATGCGCTTGTTGATTTCTGCATCTAGAGACAGGTTACTGGTGATAGTTGAGCCTAGGTAGGTGAACTCTTGAACCACTTCCAGAGCGTGGTCGCCAATATTGATGGATGGAGCATTTCTGACATCCTGCCCCATGATGTTCGTTTTCTTGAGGCTGATGGTTAGGCCAAATTCATTGCAGGCAGACGCAAACCTGTCGAGACTCTGCAGGCACTCTTCAGTGTGAGATGTTAAAGCAGCATCGTCAGCAAAGAGGAGTTCTCTGATGAGTACTTTCCGTACTTTGGACTTCGCTCTTAGACGGGCAAAGTTGAACAACCTGCCCCCTGATCTTGTGTGGAGGAAAATTCCTTCTTCAGAGGATTTGAACGCATGTGAAAGCAGCAGGGAGAAGAAAATCCCAAAAAATGTGGGTGCGAGAACACAGCCCTGTTTCACATCACTCAGGATAGGAAAGGGCTCTGATGAGGAGCCACCATGTTGAATTGTGCCTTTCATATTGTCATGGAATGAGGTGATAATACTTAGTAGCTTTGCTGGACATCCGATCTTTTCTAGTAGTCTGAAGAGACCATGTCTGCTGACGAGGTCAAAGGCTTTGGTGAGATCAATGAAAGCAATGTAGAGGGGCATCTGTTGTTCACAGCATTTCTCCTGTATCTGACGAAGGGAGAACAGCATGTCAATGGTCGATCTCTCTGCACGAAAGCCACACTGTGCCTCAGGGTAGACGCGCTTGGCCAGCTTCTGGAGCCTGTTCAGAGCGACTCGAGCAAAGACTTTCCCCACTATGCTGAGCAGGGAGATTCCACGGTAGTTGTTGCAGTCACCGCGGTCACCTTTGTTTTTATAGAGGGTGATGATGTTGGCATCGCGCATGTCCTGGGGTACTGCTCCCTCGTCCCAGCACAGGCATAGCAGTTCATGTAGTGCTGAGAGTATAGCAGGCTTGGCACTCTTGATTATTTGAGGGGTAATGCTGTCCTTCCCAGGGGCTTTTCCGCTGGCTATGGAATCAGTGGCATCACTGAGTTCCGATTTGGTTGGCTGTATGTCCAGCTCATCCATGACTGGTAGAGGCTGGGCTGCATTGAGGGCAGTCTCAGTGACAGCATTCTCCCTGGAGTACAGTTCTAGGTAGTGCTCAACCCAGCGGTCCATCTGTTTGCGTTGGTCAGTGATTATGTCCCCCGATTTAGATTTGAGGGGGGCGATCTTCTTGATGGTTGGCCCAAGAGCTCTCTTCATGCCATCATACATTCCTCTGATGTTTCCGGTGTCTGAGGCCAGCTGAATATGACTGCATAGGTGTTGCCAGTAGTCGTTTGCGCAACGCCTAGCTGTTCTTTGTGCAGTACTTCTTGCTGCTTTAAGTGCTGCGGATGTTAAATCGCTGGGGGCTTTCTTGTAGTTCAACTGTGCAATGCGCTTAGCGGCTATGACAGGTTCCAGCTCTTCATTATGAGATTGAAACCAGTCTGCATTTCTCTTCGCACTTTTGCCGTAGGTGGTCAAAGCTGACTCATAGATGGCGTCTCTGATGTGGGCCCACTTGGTCTCAGCATCCCCTGTGGGAGTGTTTTGAAGGGCTGTTACAAGTGAATTTAGAAATTTTTGTAACAGCTGTGGGTGAGAAATTCTGCTCGTGTTGATGCGCGGGTGGCCCTTCTGCTTGGAATGATGCAACTTCTTTGGTCTGAGTCTAACCTTGCTGCACACCAGGGAGTGGTCGGTGTCGCAGTCCGCACTGTGGAAGCTGCGTGTGATTTGAACACTGTTTAAGGCGGCTCGCCTTGTGACAATGAGGTCTAGCTGGTGCCAACGACGTGATCTTGGGTGCCTCCATGAAACCTGGTGACAGGGTTTAGTATGAAAGAATGAGTTGGTGATGCAGAGGTTATGATAGGGACACAACTCAAGCAGTCTCTGCCCGTTCTCATTCATCCTTCCAACGCCATAGCGCCCAAGGCAGGAGGGCCATGAGTCATGGTCGGCCCCAACCCTGGCATTAAAGTCCCTGCAGCAGGAATAGGTGTTCGGTGTTGGGGATGCTGCTAATGATATGGAGTTGTTCATAGAGCTGGTCTTTAGCTTCAGGTGCGGAACAGAGTGTTGGAGCATAGATGCTGAGTAGGTGTACTGGACCAGAGGTGGTGAGCAGTCGGATGGACAGTATGCGTTCCGAGCCATTTGAGGGAGGCTCTATCATGCTGAGCAAGGAGTTTCTGATGGCGAAGCCCACTCCATGCTGTCTTGGTTCTTCAGGATCCCTGCCCTGCCAGAAGAAGGTGTAGCCTTGCTCTGCTGGAGAGCCACTCGCGGGGAGGCGAGTCTCCTGAAGTGCTGCAATGTCCACATTGAATCTACTGAGCTCGTTGTTAATGATGTCGGTCTTCCGAGAATCATTGATTTGTGTAAGGTCTTCCGACAGGCCAGGACACATAGTTCTGACGTTCCAGCTTGCAAAGCGAAGGGCTTCTACCTTCTTTCCTTTTTTCATGTTGTTTGGTGCGGTGTATCTGTCCACCTTTCGGGCAATGATCCTGAGCTCCAAGCACCCATTGAAGCAGGCAGACTGTGGCGGGACAGAACCTTATTGACCGGGGGCTGCCCGGTTTGAGGCGGGCGGTAGCTGTCCAGTGAGGTGCAATGACCTCTCCCACCGACAAAGGCAACCCGTGGCGCCCAGTTTCTACGCCAATTTATCTGGACTTATAACCCGTAACTGCTGCCTTCCGTGTTGTTTTAGTCGCTGTGAGGCAACTATGGAGTGACCTCTCCATGGCGCATGCCTGGGCAAATTTATGGAGGTTGAGAGTTGCCCAGTCGTCAAAACCCCCCTCTCGGCCTTTCTGGTGGGGTCCAAAGGAGTGCAGGACACGACGTTTGGCACCAGTATGGCTGCAGGAACTGCCGGAAACATGCCAAAGGTGACACATGACCGCCTACGGGGTTCCGCTCCGGATTTTCTGTTAGGGTTTACTCCCTTAGCCTTGGTCTCTCCCGAGACTCCCACAAGGCAGTGGGGTTGTTGGGGCCCCTACACAGGTGTAGGATGGTGCCGGTGGGAGGAGGGGATGCAAGGGGGAGGGGTAGAGGGAGGGGGTGGGGGGGGTGCAGGGGAAGGGGGTGCGGGGTGAAGATGGTGCGAGGGGGGGGCGGGCTGGGACGGGGTTGTGAGGGGGTGAGCTGAGAGGGTGGAGCAGGGAAGGGGACGGGGGTGGGGGGGGTGGGGGGGGAAGCTGGTGCAGGTAATAAGCCATTTCCTCAGTGCCCACCATCGACGTCTGGAAAGCTCATCCACATCCTTCGGGAGGTGAAGCATCATTTGGCAGACTTAGAGGTGATTACATTTGCTAAGGGTTTTTTTTTGCAGTAGTTTAAATAAAGGCATGCAGCATTGCCGACAGTGCGCTGCAGATGCTCTCCGAGCCATCTCCCGCGGACGCTTTGAAGTTGCGGCCGGGGGGGGGGTGGCGTTCGTGGATTTTTTGGGTGTTCGGGGCACCTTTTCTCAGGACTTCTCTCGGGTCCCGCAGCTCCTTCTTCACCTCAATGGACTTACCGCATGCCATGCCTGCAGACACTCTGGACTGTGAAGACAGCAGGATCGGAGATTGAAGTATCGGCAGCTGTGCTAGTCAGTTTCATCCGGATCAATTTCATTGATAAAACAAAGAACAGGTGTGGCTGGGGGAGGGCAGTGGGCCCAGGTAACATACACTAAACTAACTGTTAGCCTTCAGATAGGGCTAAAATGAACTGATTTAAAGAGCCAGGGGAATTTAAACAGTTTAAGAGGGCAGATTGAGGGAGAAAACGTTAGGGATGGGAGCAGATGGCCATGGATAGAGTTGAACAGCAAGGGAGCTTCCAGCCCAGGAGCCATCTTGAACTTTCTGTTGCTATTCTGTTGCTAGTGGCCTTCATTCATGATCTCTGAGCCTCTCTTGGCATCCTCCGAAGGGCCTATTGAGGCACTTGTTGCTGACTACTTTGGAGCAGCAATCTAACAGCCCTGTACTATTCTCTCGCCGACCTCCCACTTGCATGCCCACTGGGGGCTAATCTTTCCTACCTCCTTCCCGTACCAGTCACCCCACCCAATGCTGACCTTCCAGAACGTCTGTTCATTTGTGAATAAGGCCCTTGCCATCCATGAGTTTATTGTGGATGATTGCATTGCCATCATGACTTTGATGGAAACCTGACTGAGGGGTGATGACATCTTTCCCTAATGAAGCCTTCCCACTTGGCTATATCTTCTACCGCTTGTCCCGCAAACTGCTACAGTGGTGGTGTGGTTGTTATCACCAAATCATACGTTAGTCTGCCCTCTACTCTTTCTCCTCCTTTGAGCATCTCACCTGTCATTTAAAATCCTCATTCTCTACCTCCCACCCAAATATCATGCCAGTTTTCTCAACAAGATATCTTCACAGCCATTGTACCCATGACTTCTCATCCACAATAATTTCAACTCATCATTCTCTCTCCTCTGAGTCAATGAATCTTCTCTTCTCCCTTGATTTCTCCCACCTCATATTAATGTCATCCCTTTGACCTTGCCGTTTCACATGGCCTCGCTACTCCCATTTTGTCGATCACAGAGAAGTCTATCTCTGGTCACTTCTTTATATCGCTGTCCACTCACATCCCCCTTCCCTTCCCAACCCGACTTCCTCTATGTCATCCCCAGGAAAAAAAAAAGTAACTCTCCAACTTCACTTACAACTGCACGTTAAAAATCCCAACTGTCTTACCTTTAGCTCTCCATTCGCTATGTCATTTCTGCAGCTATCGATCTGCTCAACTGCACCTTCACTGCTCACTTTGTTGAAAAATCACCTTGACCATTCCCTGGTACGCCATCATCTGTACTGCCTTAAGTCCAAGGGACACAGACTTGAATGTACATGCTGAACAACTGGTTTAGCCATTCAGTGCTAGATCTGGCTGGACCACATAAAGCACCATCAGGTCCTGCTCTCCTCTGCTGGAATACAAAGATAACCTCTGGCTTCTTTTCTCTGCTGCAAATCGTCTTAAATTCCTCTCCCATGCCCCCTCTACCCTCACCTCCAAGAAATGCAAAGAGCTCATGGACGTCTTTGTCACTAAGATGGAAACCATCCAATCAGCTGCATCTTCGGCTTCCTGCACGTCCCCTAGCCAACCAGGCCAAACTTCCTTGAAGGCTCCCCCTGCCCTAGCCCTGAATTGGCATCTTGCTGTAATTTCTCTCTCATCTCTCCTCATCACCATGGTCCTCTTGTCCATGGGAGCCGCATCCTACTCCCTTGGCTCGATTCCCACAAAACTGTGACCACCCAACTTCTTTTCCTGGAATCCATCTTATTGATATTGTTAACAGTGTTCTCTCCTCGGGTACTATTAGATTATATTAGATTATATTATATTAGAGATACAGCACTGAAACAGGCCCTTCGGCCCACCGAGTCTGTGCCGAACATCAACCACCCATTTATACTAATCCTACACTAATCCCATATTCCTACCAAACATCCCCACCTATCCCTATATTTCCCTACCACCTACCTATACTAGTGACAATTTATAATGGCCAATTTACCTATCAACCTGCAAGTCTTTTGGCTTGTGGGAGGAAACCGGAGCACCCGGAGGAAACCCACGCAGACACAGGGAGAACTTGCAAACTCCACACAGGCAGTACCCGGAATCGAACCCGGGTCCCTGGAGCTGTGAGGCTGCGGTGCTAACCACTGCGCCACTGTGCCGCCCGGTACTGTCCCTTTTCCCTTCAAATCTGATGTCATAACCCCTCTTCAAAAAAACAGCTCTTGACACCACTGTCCTTGCCAACTACTGACTCATTTTCAACCTCCCTTTTCTTTTAAGAGTCTTTGAATGTGCTGTCTCCTCGCAGATCTGTGCCCATTTTTCCCACAACTCCATGTTTGGATCCCGCCAGTTAGATTTCTGTCTTTGCCACAGTGCTGAAACAACTCATATCAAAGTCACAAGTGGCATCCTATGTGACTGTGACCATGGTAAACTGTACCTCCTCCTCCTCCTCCTCCTCAACCTGTCTGCAACCTTTGACATGGCTGACCACACCATCCTCCTACAACACTTCTTATGTAATTAAATATAAATTAAAGGATACAATTCTAAAGCGGGTACAGGAGCAGAGGGACCTGGGGAAATATGTGCACAACTCATTGAAGGTTGCAGGGCAGGTTGAGGAAAGCTAATAAAGCATATTGGATCCTGGGCCTTATAAATAGGGGCATAGAGTACAAAAACAAGGAAGTTATGTATTTTAAATAAGCATTTGATAAGGTACCACATCAAAGGCTGGTTAAGAAAATTGAACCTCATGGAATAGGAGGGTCAGTGTCCAGTTGGATAAAAAATTGTCTTATGGGCAGAAAACAGCGAGTTGTAATAAATGATTGCTTCTCAGACTGGAGAATAGTAGACAGTGGTGTTCCCCAAGAGTCAGTGCTGGGACCACTGCCATTTTTTGCTATATATAAATGACTTGGATCTTGTAATACAGAGTAGAATCTCAAACTTTGCTGACGACTCCAAATTTGGGGGTGCAGCAAACAGTGAAGATGATACGAACTGCCTGCAACAGGTCATAGATAGACTAGCAGAATGGCAGAGAGGTGGCAAATGGAATTTACTACTGACAAGTGTGAGTTGATGGATTTTGGCAGAAAGGATAGGGAGAGGCAATATATACTTAATGACACAGTTCTAAATAGTGTGCAGGGACAGAGGGACCTGGAGATGCATGTGCCTAGATCTTCGAAGGTAGCAGATCATATCAAGGGAGTGGTTAGTAAAGCATATGGGATTTTGGGCTACATGAGTAGATGCGTAGAGAAGTTATGTTGAACCTCTATAAAGCTCTGGTTAGGCCCCAACTGGAGTATTGCATCCAATTCTGGTCACCACATTTAAGGAAGGATGTGAGAGTCCTTGAGAGGGTGCAGAGGAGATTTGCCAGAATGGTCCCGGGGTGGAGGATTTTAGTTACAGAATCACAGAATTGTTACGTGCAAAAGGAGGCCATTTGGCCCATCGTGTCTGCACTGGCTCTCCAAATGAGCAATTTACCTGAAGGTTAGGTTGGAACAAAAGAGATTGAGGGGAGATTTAATAGAAGTGTACAAGGTTATGACAGGCTTAGATAAATTAGATAAGGAAAAGCTGTTCCCATTAACTAATGGAACAAGGACTGGGGGACCTAGATTGAAAGCTTAGGGCAGAAGATGCAGGGGGAATGTGAGGAAGCGCCTTTTTACACAGCGGGTGGTAATGACCTGGAACTCGCTGCCCACAAGGGTGGTGGAAGCAGAGACAATCAATGACTTCAAAAGGAAGTTGGATGGCCTCCTTAGAGAAATAGACTTGCAGGGCTAAGGGGATCGAGCCGGGGAGTGGGACTGACATCATAGCTTTGTGGAGAGCTGGCATGGACTCGTTGGGCCAAATGGTGGCCTCCTGTGCCATAAATGACTCTCTATTACTCTATATCCACCCCAGCCAGTTGTTTAATTTAACGGGAGGTGGTGTAAAGGGTCAGCTATCTGGGACTGCGATGAGGAGAAATTTCTTCACTCAGAGATTTGTGAATCTTTAGCATTCTCTACTCCAAGAGCTGGAAATGCTCGGTCGTTGAGCACTTTTAGGGCAGACATCGATAGATTTTTGGATACGATTGGAATGGGGGAGATATGGGGATGGGGCTGGCGAGTGAAGTGATGGTGGAAGATTAGCCATGATATTGTTGAATGGTGGAGCAGGCTCGAAGGGCAAAATGGCCTACTCCTGTCTCTATTTTTATACTGTTTTATGTATTCAGTCATCTAGGCCCTAAGCTCTGGAATTCACTCCCTAAACCTCTCCACCTCTCGACGTGTCTCCTTTTTTAAGACGTCCCTTAAAATCTACCTCTTTGACCAACCTTTTGGTTGCCTGTCCTAATATCTGCTTATGTGGCTTGGTGTTTGACATCCCTCCTCTGAGGTGCCTTGGGGCGTTTTAGTACCTTAAGGCACTGTATAAATGCAAGTTGTTCTTGTTAAGAGGGGGTTGAGATGGCTATACAGGGCATAATTTCAAAAGTTGCTGATGATGCAAAACTCAAATGTAGTAAACAATGAGGAGGATATGAACAGACTTCAGGAAAACATAGGCTGGTAAAATGAGTAGGCACATTACAGATGAAATTTAATGCAATGAAGTGTGAAGGGATACATTTTGGTCACAAGAATGAGGAGAAGCAATAATGGTACAATTTTAATGGGGGTGCAGGAACAGAGAACCGTGGGGTGGACATACTCAAATCTTTGAAGATGGCAGGGCAAGTTGAGAAAGGGCAGCACGTTAGCGCAGTGGGCGGTGCAGTGGTTAGCACCGCATCCTCACAGCTCCAGCGACCCGGGTTCGGTTCTGGGTACTGCCTGTGCAGAGTTTGCAAGTTCTCCCTGTGACCGCGTGGGTTTCCGCCGGGTGCTCCGGTTTCCTCCCACAGCCAAAGACTTGCAGGTTGATAGGTAAATTAGCCATTGTAAATTGCCCCTAGTGTAGGTAGGTGGTAGGAGAATGGTTGGGATGTGGTAGGGAATGTAGGATTAGTATAAATGGATGGTTGTTGGTTGGCGCAGACTCGGTGGGTCGAAGGGCCTGTTTCAGTGCTGTATCTCTCTCTGACTCTATATAATAGAGGATCTTTGGCTTTATTAAGAGAGGAATAAAGTACAAAAGCAAGGAAGGTATGCTAAACCTTCATAAAATACAGGTTAGGCCTCAGCTGGACTATTATGTTCAATTCTGGCACCACACTTTAGAAAGCCTTTGAGGGTGCAGAAGAGATTTTCTAGAATAGTACCAGAGATGAGAGCCAGTGGCATAGTGGTAATGTCACTGAACCAGTAATTCAGAGGCCCAGACTAATGCCCTGGGGACATGGCTTCAAATTCAATTTAAATTCAATGAATAAAAGAAAAAAATCTGGAACTGAAAGCTAGTCTCTGTAATGGTGCCATGAAACTATCATCAATTGTTGTAAAAACCCATCTGGTTCACTAATGTCCTTAAGGGAAGGAAATCTGCCATCCTTACGTAGCCTATCCCACATGTGACTCCAGACCCACAGCAATGTGGTTGAGTCTTAATTGTCCTCCAAAATGGTCCAGCAAGCCACTCATTTGTCAAGGGCAATTAGGGATGGGCAACAAATGCCTTGCTGGCGATGCCAACATCCCATGAAAGAATTTTTGAAAAATTGTTACATAGAAACACTGGAGAAGCTGGGATTGTTCTCCGAGCAGAGAAGGTTAAGGGGAGATTTGATAGAGATGTTTGATATCATGAATAATTTTGATGGAATCAATGAGGAGAAAATGTTTGCAGAGAAAAAAGGTTTGGTAACCAGAGGACACAGATTTGAGGTACAAAAAGAACCAGAAGTGATTTGAGGAAACTTTTTTTTTATACAGCGAGTTATTGTGATCTGGAATGTGCTGCCTAAAAGGGTAGTGGAAGCAGATTCAATAATAACTTTCAAAAGAGGATTGGATAAATACTTGAAGAGAAATGAATTACAGGGCTATGGGGAAAGAGTGGGGGTGTGGGACTAATTGGACAGCTGTTTCAAAGGGTCAGCACAGGTACGATGGGCCAAAGAGCCGCCTCCTGTACTCTATTATTCTGTTCTACCACTGTGCACCAGTGATGAATGGGGTGCCGATCAAGCAGGCAGCTTTGCCTTGGATGGTGTTGAGCTTCTTGAGTGTTCTTGGAGCTGCATTCATCTCGGCAGATAGAAAGTATTCCATCACACTGCTGACTTGCGTCTTGCAGATGGGGACAGGCATTGGGGACTCATGAGGTGAGTTACTCACTGCAGAATTCCCAGCCTTTGACCTGCTCTTGTGCTCACAGTATTTATATGGCTGGTCCAGTTTAGTTTCTGGTCAATGGTAACCCCCAGGATGTTGTTGATGGAAGATTCAGCAATTGTAATGCTGTTGAAGGTCATGGGGAGATGGTTAGATTCTCTTTTGTTGCAGATGATCATTGCCTGGCACTTGTGTGGCGCAAATGTTACAGGCCAAGCCTAAATTTTGTTCTGGTCTTGCTGTCTGTGGGCATGGACTGCTTCAGTATGAATGGTTTCACCACAGCAGATGGTGGAATTTGAATTCAATTAATAAATCTGTAATTAAAAGGCTAGTTTAGTGGTGACCATGAAACTATTGTAAATTGTTGTAAAAACCCATCAGGTTCAATAATGTCCTTTAGGGAAGGGAATCTACTGTCCTTACCTGGTCTGGCCTACATGTGACTCCAGACCTACAGCAATGTTGTGGAGAAATTGCTGGAGTCTATAATCAAGGATAGGGTGACTTGAACACCTAGAAAAATTTCAGTTAATCAGGGACAGCCAGCTTGGATTCATGACAAGAAGATCATGCCTGACAAATCTCATTGAATTTTTTGAAGAGGTAGTGGACAGGGGAATATCAATGGATATTATTTATCTGGACTTCCAGAAGGCATTTGATAAAGTCCCACATAAGAGACTGTTAGCTAAAGTAGAAGCCCATGGAATTGAGGGCAAATTACTGACATGGTTAGGAAGTTGGTTGCGTGGTAGGCGACAGAGAGTGGGGATAATGGGTAAGTACTCTGATTGACAGGACATGACTAGTGGTGTCCCACAGGGATCTGTGTTGGGGCCTCAATTATTCACACTATTCATTAACGACTTAGATGATGGCATAGTAAGTCATATATCCAAATTTGCTGATACAAAGTTAGGCGGCATTGTAGACAATCTAGATGATAGCATAAAATTGCAAGGAGAAATTGACAAACTAGGTGAATGGGCAAAACTGTGGCAGTTGGATTTCAGTGTAGGCAAGTGTGAGGTTATCCATTTTGGACCAAAAAAGGATAGAGCAGGGTACTTTCTAAATGGGAAGAGGTTAAGTACAGTGGATGTTCAAAGAGACTTGGGGGTTCAGGTGCATAAATCTTTAAAATGCCACGAGCAAGTGCAGAAAATAATCAAAAAGGCTAATGGAATGCTAGCCTTTATATCTAGAGGATTGGAGTATAAAGACACTGAGGTTATGCTGCAGCTGTACAAAACCCTGGTTAGACCCCACTTGGACTACTGTGAGCAGTTCTGGGCACCACACCTTAGGAAGGATATATTGGCCTTGGAGGGAGTGCAACGTAGGTTTACAAGAATGATACCTGGAGGACAGGGGTTAAGTTACGAGGAGAGATAACTCAAATTAGGCCTGTATTTCCTAGAATTTAGAAGGTTAAGGGGTGATCTGATCTAAGTCTTCAAGATATTAACAGGAAAAGACAGGCGAGATAAAGATAAACTATTTCCACTGGTTGGAGATTCTAAAACTAGGGGGCATAGTCTCAACATTAGGGCCAGACCATTCAGGAGAGATGTTAGGAAGCATTTCTTCACTCAAAGGGTGGTAGAGGTTTAGAACTCTCTCCCACAAACAGCAGTTGAAGCTCGAACAGTTGTTGATTTTAAATTTGAGATAGATTTTTGTTAAGGAAAGGTATTAAGGGATATGGGCCAAAGGCAGGTATATGAAGTTAGGCCACGGATCAGCCATGATCTCATTGAATGGCCGGTCAGGCTCGAGGGGCTGAATGGCTTACTGCTGTTCCTATCTTCCTATGTTCCTATGTGGTTGACTCTTACATGCCCTCTGAAATGGCCTAGCAAGCCACTTAGTTGTATCAAACCACTACAAAGCCTAAGAAAAGGAATGAAATCAGATGGACCACCCGGCATTGACCTAGGCACTGAAAATAACAATGGCAAACCCAGCCCTATCGACCCTGCAAAGTCCTCCTTACTAACATCTGGGGGCTTGTGCCATAATTGGGAGAGCCGTCTCACAGACTTGTCAAGCAACAGCCAGACCAAGTCATACTCACGGAATCATACCTTGCAGACAATGTCCCAAAAGTCACCATCCCTGGGTGTGTCCTGTCCCACCAGCAGGACAAACCCACCAGAGGTGGTATCACAGTGTTATACAGTCTGGAGAGAGTTGGCCTGGGAGTCCTCAATATTGACTCCAGACCCCATGCTGATTACCATCGACTGCCCCCCCCCCCCACTTGGCTGATGAATCAGTGCTTCTTCACGTTGAACACAATTGGAAGAAGCACTGAGGGTGACAAGTACACAAAATGTATTCTGGATGGGGGACTTCAATGTCCATCACCGAGTGGCTCGGTAGCACCACTACTGACCAGTTGGCGGAGTCAAGGACATAGATGCAAGACTGGGTATGCGGCAGGTGGTGAGGGAACCAACAAGAAGGAAAAGCCTACTTGACATCGTCCTCACCAATCTGCCTATCACAGATGTATCTGTCCATGACAGTATTGGTAGGAGTGACCAGCGGACAGTCCTAAACATAGAAACGTAGAAAATAGGAGCAGGAGTAGGCCATTTGGCCCTTCAAGCCTGCTCCGCCATTCATTATGATCATGGCTGATCATCCAACTCAGTAACCTATTCCTAATTTTGCCCCATACCCTTTGATCCCTTTAGACCCAAGAGCTATATCTAACTCCTTCTTGAAAACATAAAATGTTTTGGCCTCAACTGCTTTCTTTGGTAGCGAATTCCACAGGCTCACCACTCTCTGGGTGAAGAAATTTCTCCTCATCTCAGTCCTGAAAGGTTTATCCTGTATCCTTAGACTATGACCCCTGGTTCTGGACTCCCCCACCATCGGGAACATCCTTCCTGCATCTACCCTGTCAAGTCCTGTTAGAATTTTGTAGGTTTCTATGAGATCCCCCCTCACTCTTCTGAACTCCAGCGAATATAATCCTAACCGACTCAAGCTCTCCTCATACGTCAGTCCCACCATCCCAGGAATCAGTCTGGTAAACCTTCACTGCACTCCCTCGATAGCAAGAACACCCTTCCTCAGATAAGGAGACATCCTTGTGGAGACCAAGTCCCGTTTTCACGCTGAGGGTACCCACCATCATGTTTGGCACTACCACCCTGTTAAATGGGATAGATTTCGAACAGATCTCGCAATTCAAAACTGGGCCTCCATGAGGCACTGTGGGCCAACAGTAGCAGCAGAATTTCAGAATTGAATTGTTACAATCTGTCACCTCATGGCCTGGCATATCCCCCACTCTGCTATTACCATCAAGCCAGAAGACCAACCCTGGTTCAATGAAGAGTGCAGGAGGGCATGCCAGGAGCAGCACCAGGCATACCTAAAAATAAGGTATCAGGCTGGTGAAGCTACAACACAGGACTACTTGCATGCCAAACAGTGGAAGCATCATGCAATAGACAGAGCTAAACAATCCCACAACCAACGGATCAGATCTAGGCTCTGCAGTCCTGCCACATCCAGTCGTGGATGGTGGTGGACAATTAAACAACTGACAAGAGGAGGAAACTCGACAAATATCCCCATCCCCAATGATGGGAGAGCCCAGAACATCAGTGCAAAAGATAAGGCTGAAGCATTTACATCCATTTTCAGTCAGAAGTGCCGAGTATATGATCCATCTCGGCCTCCTCCTGAGGTCCCCAGCATCACAGATGTCAGTCTTCAGCCAATCCGAATCACTCCATGTGAAATCAAGAAACTGCTGAAGGCACTGGATACTGCAAGGGCAATGGGCCCTGACAACATTCTGGCAATAGCACTGAAGACGTGCTTGACAACAAGCTGCGCCCATAGCCAAGATGTTCCAGTTGAGCTACAGCACTGGCATCTACCCGGCAATGTGGAAAATTGCCCAAGTATGTCCTGTACACGAAAAGCAGGACAAATCCAACCCCGCCAATTACCGCCCTGTCAGTCTACTCTCGATCATCAGCGAAGTGTGGAAGGGGTCATCGACAGTGCTATCAAGTGGCAATTGCTCAGCAACAACCTGCTCACTGACACTCAGTTTAGGTTCCGCCAGGGTCACACACCTCCTGACCTCATTCGAGCCTTGGTCCAAATATGGGAAAATGCTGAAATCCAGAGGTGAGGAGAGAGTGACTGCCCTTGACATCAAGGCAGCATTTGACTTAGCATGGCATCAAGGAGCCCTAGCAAAACTGGAGTCAATGGGAACCAGGGGAAAACTCTCTGCTGGTTGGAGGCCTACCTAACAGAAAGGAAGGTGGTTGTGGTTATAGGAGGTCAATCATCTCAGTCCCAAGACATCACTGCAGGAGTTCCTCAGGGTAGTGTCCTAGGCCCAACCATCTTCAACTGCTTCATCAATGACCTTTTCTCCATCATAAGGTCAGAAGTGGGAACGTTCACTGATTATTGCACAACGTTCAGCGCCATTCGCAACTTGTCAGATATTGAAGCAGCCCATGTCCATATGCAGCAACACTTGGACAACTTCCAGGCTTGGGCTGACAAGTGGCAAGTAACACTCATGCCACATAAGTGACTAGCAATGACCATCTCCAACAAGAGAGAATCTAGCCATCTCTCCTTGACATTCAATGGCATTACGATCGCTGACCCGCCCACTATCAACATTCTGGGGGTTACCATTGACCAGAAACTGAACTGGACCTGCCACATAAATTCTGTGGCTACAAGAACAGGTCAGAGGCTGGGAATTCTGCAGCGAGTAACTCTCCTGTCTCCCCAATGCTTGGCCACCAACTACAAGGCACAAGTCAGAAATGTGATGGAATATGCTTTACTTGCCTGGATGGGTGGAGCTCCAACAACACTCAAGAAGCTCGTCACCATCCAGGACAAAGTAGCCCACTTGATTCGCACCCTATGCACCACCTTCATTGTTCACTCCCTCCACCACTGATGCACAGTGGCAGCAGTGTGTACAAGATGCACTGCAGCAACTCACTAAGGCTCCTTTGACCTGCGACCTCTACCACCTAGAAAGACAGGGCAGCAGATGCATGGCAACACCACCACCTGCAAGCTCCCCCTCCAAGCCACATGCCATCCTGACTTGGAAGTATATCGCCATTCCTTCACTGTTGCTGGGTCAAAATCCTGGAACTCCCTAACAGCATTTTTGGTGTACCTACACCCCAAGGACTGCAGCAGTTCAAGAAGGCAGCTCACCACCACCTTCTCAAGGGCAATTAGGTATGGGTAATAAATGGTGGCCTAGCCAGCGATGCTCACATTCCCTGAGCGAATATGAAAAAAAATCTGCGAACATCCCCATCCCTGAACTTATGATGTAGGGAATGTCATTGATGAAGCAGCTGAAGATGGTTAGGTGTCGGGCACAGCCCTTCAGAACTCCTGCAGTGATGTCCTGGGGCTGAGATGATTGGCCTTCGGCAACAATCACCATCTTCCTTTGTGCTAGGTATCACTCCAGCCTGTAGAGTTTTCCCCTGATTCCCATTGAGAACAATTTTGCTCATCTCCTTGATGGCGCACTCCTGCAATGGCTTTTCTTATTCTTCCCAGCCGATTACCTCTGGTGTCCCATAAGGATCCATCCTTCCCTGCCCCTCCCACTTCAGCTGTGCTTTTAGCTGGAAAGGCCCTAAGCTCTGGAATTCCCTCCCTAAACCCCTCTTTCTCTCTTCCTCTCTTTTCTCCTTTAAGACACTCCTGAAAACCTACCTCTTTGAACAAACCTTTGATCATCTACCCTAATATCTCCTTAAAAAGTTTCATGTCAAATTTTGTTTGCTAACACTCCTGTGAATGGTCTAAATAAAAGTTGTTTTCAGCTCAAACTCTCTTGCAAACTTGGATCTACATGTCACTGTTTGAGCAGATTAAAAGCAAATAAGTAATGGGATGAGTTTGGGAGGGGTGCGGAGGAAGGTTGCCTTCTGCCATAAGACTTGCTGTATAATGGAAGCATAAAATTAATTTGTATTTTATTTGTGCATTGCACATTTTTATATGTGAGAACCATTGTTGTATTTAGCTGGAGGTACAAAACTTGGCTTTTTAAATAACATATAATTGATCATTGTTTTCCATTGACAATGATTAGATTATTATTTCCTGGCAAGTTTGAGTAATACTTAATGCTAGCAGAGACCCGCAAAATACTTGCGGTCAAATCAGTATCTTTATTGCAGCAGTACTACTTGAAATACAGGATTTCTAGTTATTCTTTCACCAAAGACTCTAACAGAATCCAAACTTCTCACTCTGGAAAAAGCTACATAAAGCTGTCTATCTGTAAAAACAGGCCAAGAAATACAAATAAAAATTTTGGCAGAAATCTGGCCTTGTGACTTGTTGATAGTTATAGAATATGGAAGACTAATTGGGAACCGTTTTCTCCTGAGTTGAGAGGGCAGTTTTACATCTGATGGGCTCAGTATTATTTGTGGAATAAACACTGTTTTCTTGAAATCTGCCTGTTTCAGCACCTATCATCGAAAAAAGTTTCCTAACTACCAATCTTGTTCCATGACCAAGTCCTTGTTTAGGATTCAAGTTTTGTAGCAACGTTATAACTGCTCATTCCTTGAGTTTGTGTGGTGGCATGCCCATTGGATTTAAACTGTGTAGAAACTCTGGAAGTGATCGTCATCTTCGTCTATAGAATGAACGCTGATGCCGCCTTTTAATTCATTTGACAGCTTTTCTAAACTTTTTCATTCAAATCTAGTGTATCTTCATTTTTAGCACAGAATAGCTTTTGAATATTATGTTGCATCTAATAATTGTCCCCGCCATTTTGCCACACTTAACCAATTTCATCATCTCTTGCCATCCCCATCCCACACTTGACATCCCCATCCCTCCCATCAATCCCATCCCATCCCTCACGGAAACGGTCTCTCCAGAAAGGGTATCTTTGTTGTTGGGCTCCCCTTACTTCTACTGTTTTTGTTCTCCACCAAACTCTCCCACCCCGCTGCCACCACCAACCGTTGGTAGTAGCATGTACATCATGCGCGGCAGTCCTCCGCATGCCCCACATGCCTCTGCTTGTGCCAGGCACCACTCACCAATTCAACCCACCAGCAGGCGTGCCCCTTAAACTGACAATTTTTAAACATTCAGAACAGACAAAAACTATATTATTATTATAGATTGTCGACTGGTGTAACTGCGACGTAAAATTAGAACATTGATCATTTCAACTTGTCTTCTGTCTGACAGTCACAGTTGTGAATTCCTCTCTAGCCAGTGCACTTCACCTAGTTTACAGAAACTGTTTATTCCTATGGCATTGTATTTTGTGCACAAGGTGGCTAAAGCTTGCTCCTTAAGTACAGTATCACTCTTCCAAACCGTTCGTAATATGGGGCAAATCAGAATGAAGACAAACCAGAGTTTTTTGGTGTTTCTTTTTCCTGGTTTGCTCGTAGACTGGCTTAAATTCTTAAATTGTTCAGAGATGATGGTGGTCTCATATTCTGTGATGTATTGTGGGGCAGTCCTCTCAGTGCTGTAAATATATCTCGTGCAGGCAGTCAAACTGGCTAGAAATGCCTATCCTGCTTTTGATACAATTGCAATTGAATCTGAACCATTCTGATATCTGCGTACTAGAAGCCAATACATCCATTTGATCAAAATACCTGTTCTGATAGGGAGAGGAGTGGGGGGAAAATGTTCAAACCTTAGCTGGTCAAAACCTAGAGATGTATTTCATCAGCAGTAATGTTGCTTTACAAAATGCTTTTGTATGAGTCTAAATGTGAACAGTTAGTGTACCTCTAAAGCCAAGCAATAAACCTCCTCCTCTTGCCTGTCATTTTGAAAAGTGTTTTATGCTAACACATGATGGTTTATTAACTGGATATTTTCAGGCTTTACTGTCGGTTCATGACACAGTGGCTATGAAGAATTATGACCCTGTATTACCCCCTATGCCAGATGATCTTGATGATGATGAAGATTCAGTGAAAATCATTCGACTTGTCAAAAACAAAGAGCCTCTGGTAAAGTGACATCTTTAGACTATATCCTGTATTTTGTTGTTCTGTAGCTGCATAAATGCCTTATACAATATGTCAACCTGTGTCTGACTTTCCTTTTAGAATTGCACATAAAAACAGAAAGTGCCTGAAATGCTCATCACTTCAGGCAGCATCTGTCAAAGTTAACATTTCAGGTCAATGGCATTTCATTGGAACTGGTGAGCATTTCCAGCATTTTCTGTTTTTGTTTCAGATTTCCAGCATCTGCAGTATTTTGCTTTTGTTTTAAAATTGCATACGATCCTCATTTGAGCAGCTTACAGATATCTATCTGTCTGTAGTCTGTCTCATGCCACTTGCAACTTGTGATGGGGACTCACATGATACATGTGACCTGTTACTGGATGAAATGAGATAAAGTTTACAGAATTTGAACATAATTTTAAATTGTTGACTGTGACCACATATAAGTAAAATTCGTTTAAACAAAGCTCTTTACATTGCAGCTCCAGATTTCATATGATGGCATTTGAGCAATAATGTGAGGAATGCTGTTGTTTCTACGGTACCTATCGATGGGCAGGATTTTGGGTTTTGGGTTGGGACCCCAACATTGGGGTCAAATGCAGGTCCCGACCCTGCACTGTGTGGCTAACTGTCACCCGGCAGTGATTTTCCCTGAATTGGCCAGTTAGTGGCCAGAGGGCACGCTCACCATCCAATTAAGGACAATGACTGGGTTGTCGAAGCTGGAGGACCGAAAGAAGGCCCTCTGGCATGGAAGAAACTGCAACCTGCCGTTTCAGGTAAGAGAGAGAGAAAGGGGCCCTCTCTGCAACTTTTAATCCTGTCGGCCTCTGTTAATTGGCCTTAAGTAGCCATTTACTTCTCTCAAAAAGGGGACCGTAAAGGGGATTTACGCATGGAGACAGAGCGCATAGCTGAGGTATTAAATGAATACTTTGCATCTGGCTTTACCAAGGATGAAGATGCAATCTAGGCAATGGTGAAAGAGGAGGTAATTCAGACACTAGAAGGGTTTAAAATTGTTAAACAGGACGTATCAGATAGGTTGTTTGTACTTCAAGTGGATAAAGTACCAGGACCAGATGAAATGCATCCAAGGATACTGAGGGAAGTGAGGGTGGAAATGGAGGAGGCACTGGCCATATTTTTTCAGTCTTCCTTAGACTCGGGGGTGGTGCCAGAGGACCGGAGAATTGCAAACATTACACTCTTGTTCAAAAAAGGTTGTAAAGAAAAGCCCAGCAGCTACAGGCCAGTCAGTTTCACTTCAGTGGTGGGGAAATTTCCAGAAAGAATAATTCGGGACAAAATTAATAGTCACATGGCCAAATGCGGGTTAATTAAAGAAAGCCAGCATGGATTTCGTGAGGGAAAATCATGTTTGACTAACCTGGCTGGAGATTTTTGAGGAGGTAACAGAGGGTTGATGAGGGCAATGCAGTTTCTGTGGTGTACATGGACTTTCAAAAGGCGTTTGATACAGTGCCACACAACTGTATGGGGAGGCGGTGGCATCGTGGTAATGTCACTGGGCTAGTAATCCCCCCACCATGGCAGCTGGTGAAATTTGAATTCAATTAAGAAATCTGGAATTAAAAAGCTCGTCTAATGGTGACCATGAAACCATTGTTGATTCTTGTAAAAACCCATCTGGTTTACTAATGTCCTTTTAGGGAAGGAAATCTGCTGTCTTTACCTGGTCTGGCCTATATGTGACTCCAGACCCACAGCAATGTGGTTGAGTCTTTCAAAAAAAAAAAATAGCCTAGCAAGCCATTCGGTTGAATAGGGATGGGCAATAAATGCTGGTCTAACCAGTGACGCCCGCATCCCATGAACAAATAAAGAAAGAGACCTGTGAGCAAAGTTATAGCTCATGGAATAAAAGGGACGGTAGCAACATAGATTTGGAATTGGAAACAAAGAATAGTGGTTAATTGATGCTTTTTGGGCTGGAGGAAAGTTTGTGTTCGAGTTCCCCAGGGGTCAGTGTTGGGGCCCTTGCTTTTCCTGATATATATTTATGACTTAGAACTTGGTGTGCAGGGCACAGTTTCAAAGTTTGCAGATGATACGAAACTTGGAAGCATTGTGAACTGTGAGGAGGATAGTGCAGAACTCCAAAAGGACATGGTGGAATGGGCCGATAGGTGACAGATGAAGTTCAATGCAGAGAAATGTGAAGTGGTTCATTTTGGTAGGAAGAACATGGAGAGACAATATAAAATAAAGAGTACAATTCTAAAGGGGGTGCAGGAGCAGAGGGACCTGGGTGGAAATGTGCATAAGTCATTAAAGATGGCAGAACAGATCGAGAGTGCTGTTCATAAAGCATACAGTATCCTAGGCTTTATTAATAGGGGCATAGAGTACAAGAGCAAGGAAGTTATGTTGAATGTATATAAGACACTAGTTCGGCCTCAACTGGAGTATTGCGTCCATTTCTGGGCACCACACTTCAGGAAAGATGTGAGGGCATTGGAGAGAGTACAGGAAAAATCCATGAGTATGGTTCCAGGGTGAAGAACTTCAGTGATGAAAGTAGATTGGAGAAGTTGGGACGATTTTCCTTGTAGAAGAGAAGGCTGAGAGGTGATTTGATAAAGGTATTCTAAATCAAGAGGGGTCTAGACAGAGTAGATAGGGAGAAACTGTTCCCACTCAGGAAAGGATCGAGAACAAGAGGGTGCAGATTGAAAGTAATGGGTAAGAAAAGCAAAAACGACATGAGGAAATCTTTTTCATTCAGCGAGTGGTTAAGGTCTGAGGTCTGGAATGCACTGGCTGAGAGAGTAGTTGAGGCAGGTTCAATTGAAGCTTTCAAAAGAGAATTAGACTGTTGTATGAAAAGGAAGAATGTGCATGGTTACAGGGAGAAGGTAGGGGAATGGCACGAAGTAAATTGCTCTTTCGGAGAACTGGTGCAGGCACGATGGGCCAAATGGCCGCCTCCTGCACTGTAAGCTTTCTGTGATTCTCAAGAGGCAGGTAGCCCTTCTGACCCCGATCCCGCCTCCGGGAAACGGCCTGGGGGCAGGATGGTGCCTGCAAACTGTCAAGCCAGCCAGCGACATGAATATTGGGATGAAAATTCTGTCCCACATTGCTGCAGAGTCATGGCAGTTGATAATGGGTAGCAGAACTTGACTTGTGTGTTCAGACAGATGCATGGTGAGCTGATTACTGGCCTTTCCTTACAATTAACTCTCTACCGATTAACAACACTCGGTAGAAAGTAATTGGTAGTACAGTTCCAAAGCAACAATTGTTTTGTTGCCACCTCTTGGAGATTGTCTTTTTAAATCAGTCATCCAGGTTCTAAGCTCCAGAATTCCTTCCCTAAATCTCTCCACCTCTCCTCCTTTTGGACCTTCCTTTAAAAACTACTTTTTTTTTTAACAGCTTTTGGTCACCCTTCTAATATCTCCTCCTTTGGCTTTGTCAATTTTTGTCTGATTACAGATGTTTTCCTATATCAAGGATGCTACATAAATGCAAAATTATTTTTACCCAATATCAATATGTACTGAACCAAAATACTGTGGATGCTGGAAATCTGAAATAAAAACAGAAAATGCTGGAAATACTCAGCAGGCTTAGCAGCTTCAGTGGAGAGAAAAAGATCATCAACCTGAAATGTTAACTTTGTTTCTCCCTCCATTCCGTCTGGCCTGCGTATCTCCAACATTTTCTGCTTTTATATGAAGCTGCACTGGCAGCTTTTACTAGATTTTTGGCATGTGTCCAAGAGACATTGTTACTAGCACATCAGGAATTGACTTTCTGTTTGTTTCTGAATTAATGCACAAGATTTCTAAAATTGTTTGAACTGAATTTAAGAAACTGGCAAAAATTGAGCAGTGATAAGTATTGGTTTCTAAGGTGTTTAAATAATCAAAAATACATTTTGTTGCATTTTAAGACATTCTCATCAAAACAGGCTTTAAAGTTTGTTCTACGGTGTGTTTTATGGTGAATAAGGATGAATTGTAATTGATGTTTCAAGCAAATGCCCTGATTCTGGTTCTTTCTTCAATGTTCTACAATCTCAAGACTCCCTTTTCATGATACAAACATCAATGTCTATGATTAAGATCTCTTTAAAACTTGTTTCTGAAATTCCCGTCTTAATTTCACTCAACTGTACTCAGTACATTGTGTAGCCACTCTGAATTGTGTATTTGTCATTACTGAAACATGCATCACTCAAGTACATTAGCACTTGCCTCACCTAGTGAAGTGTTGTCACATTGCGATCGTGATTCTTCAGTAAATGGTGTGGTTTTTAAAAAAAAATTAAATGTGATGTAGAAGCCACAATATCTATTCAATTAATATAATTGTAATTATTGAAAACAATCTTGTGCCGATAATGAAGGACACAATTTTACTTCAGGAATTTTTGTTTTAATTAATGTTTAGACTTTTCAGATTGTTACAAAAGTGCCTCTGTTTTGTTAAATATAATTTTTGAGAATTTATTTTTGCAAGATTGAAGAAATGTTAAACTTTGGGGTTTTCAAAGGGGGTCATCTAAAGGCCACTTGACTTTGAAAAACACTCCCTGGAAATATTTTTTAAAAGGGAAAGTGAGAGGTCTTTTGAGGAAAACAAGCCTTTCCGGGAAACCACTTGACTTCCAGCAACAACAAGAAGCCTTTCCGGGAAACCACCCTGACTTCCAGATCAATAAACAACAGAGAACTTTGGACACCTGGAGAAGTTGTTTATCAAGAAGTGACAAGTCAAGATTGATGAAGGTCAAAATGTTGACCACCTGTTGTCGGTTTCGCTTTTGTATTGTTTTGAGTTGGGGTTGAACTACATAAAAAGGAAGAGAACTTCCGAGGAGAGAAGAGAATTCCCAAGGAAGGAGAGAAGACCACAACCAGCTCAACGTTCCAGCACCCCTCTAAAAGACCCTGAGGAGTCCACTGCGTCAACTCATCTCGTCTCCTGTCTTTGAAGAAAAGCCTGCTAAATTAATTCTCAACGCCGCCTAAAAAGAGCTGTTCTGAAAGATCCCGGTGACCCGTCTATGTGTACTCGGAAGCCAAACTGTATGCCAGTTTTGGAACACATCTGTTTCTTCAAGAATGAGCAAGTATTCAGCCCAAGTATTTTTTGTCTGTAATAGAGCTCAAAAAACAAAAATCCCTTTATTTTTCTGGTTAATGTGTGTGTGTGTGTCTGAGTGTGAGGGGCTAAGGTAAAAAGGGAACTTTAATATTTCAATCTGTGCATTTATGCTTTACTTCTTTACTGGTTAAGCCTTGTTTGATAATAAACAGATGATTTTGTTGTTTCTTAAAGAAACCCGGTTGGTGTCTTTATTCTGGGATAAAAATAGAGTCCATGATTGACCGTATCAGTAAGTGGGAAAAAATTTAAATATATGTTGTGACCTGTGGAGAAGTGGAACTAGAATAGACAGTGTACTCCTCCCGCCTCAGTTATAACAAGATATTGACAAAAAAAAATGTAGCCACTTCTTTCATCAGAATTTTGACTTGAGTGACAGCTTTATAATAATGATTTGGAACCCTAATTTTGCTTATTAAATAAAATAGTGAAGAATTATTGTTTGTTTTCTTTTTTCTGCATTGATAGGGAGCAACAATAAGAAGAGACGAAACCACTGGTGCTATTGTTGTGGCAAGAATAATGCGAGGAGGGGCTGCAGACAGAAGTGGTACAATTTTATTTGTGCAGTTTTGTGAAAGCATTTTCAAAATATAGTCATTGAGAATGGGCAACATAAGTTGCTGTTTATATACATAGCTCAATTTTGTTTTTTGTTAAAATAGGTCTTATCCATATTGGAGATGAGCTGAAGGAAGTTAATGGAATTGTAGTTGAAGATAAAAGACCTGAGGAAATCATTCAGATACTGGTATGTGTGTCCTTTGGTGCATTTAATTTATTTTAGTTCCTCATTTGTTCACCCTGCACCACCCAATCCATCCACCTCAACAAACTTCTAAGAATTGCATATTCATTCTGGACTTACAACCTTGCAATTATCCACATTAAAATCCATGTCTCATTACTCTGCCCATGTGTTCTGTTCAGATCTCTCCGAATGTTATACTTTGGTACACTAGTTACCAGGCCACATGGCGTGGTACAATTAGCAAATTACTGGACTTGAAGTACCTTCCTCTATATGATGAATGACCTGTGTAAACAACGGGATAAACCAATCTGTAGTTTACTTGGTTTTTTTGAATAATTACATTTCCTGTCCATCACTCACCAGCTGATGTATCTTCATTTACAGAGCTCTTAAAACTATTAACTAGATTCTTATCTAACTGTTTAATCGCTTGAGAATTCTCATCTGTACCAGGTGGCCTGGAGAGGCAGTTAGGGCTTTGAGTTTATTCGTTTAAAAAAACACGTCATTATAGACTTTTGTTCCAGTTTGACCATAATTTGTCCATAGTCTTCATTGTTGGAATTAATTTAACATATCTGTCAGTTCATTTACCTGCCAACTCTGCAACGCCCCCACCTCCCAACCCCCCACAACCAAAATAATATTGACAATTTCCAGTTTCCTGGCCTTAACCGCTGCCTCTTCACTATGGACATCCAATCTCTCTACACCTCCATCCCCCACCAGGACAGGTTTGAGGGTTCTCTGCTTCTTCCTTGAACAGAGGCCCAACCAGTCCCCATCCACCGCTATCTTTCTCCGCCCGGCTGAACTTGTTCTCACATTGAACAACTTGTCCTTCAACTCCACTCACTCAAGTAAGAGGTGTTTGTATGGGTACCTGCATGGGTCCCAGTTCTGCCTGTCTTTTTGTGGGATATGTTGAACATTCCTTGTTCCAGTCCTACTCAGGCCCCCTCCCCAACTCTTTTTTTCCGATACATTGATGACCGTATCGGTGCCATTTCCTGCTCCTGCCCGGAACTAGAAAACTTTATCAACTTTGCTTCTGATTTCCACCCTTCTCTCAACTTCACATGGTCCATCTCCGACACTTCCCTTCCCTTACTCGACTTCTCTGTCTCCATCTCTGGGGATAGGCTGTTTACTAATATTCATTATAAGCCCACCGACTCCCACAGCTACCTCGAATGCACTTCTTCACACCCTGCCTTCTGTAAGGACTCCATTCCATTCTCCCAGTTTCTCCATCTCTGACGCATCTGCTCCTATGAAGCTACCTTCCATGACAGTGCTTCTGATATGTCTTCCTTTTTCCTCAACCAAGGATTCCCCCCCACTGTGGTTGACAGGTCCCTCAACCGTGTCCGGCCCATTTCCCGCACCTCTACCCTCACCCCTTCCCCTCCCTTGAAGAACCATGACAGGGTTCCCCTTGTCCTCAGTTTCCACCCCACCAGCCTCCACATCCAAAGGATCATCCTCCACCATTTCCGCCACATCCAGCGTGATGCCACTACCAAATGCATCTTCCCCTCCCTTCTCCTGTCAGCATTCCGAAGGGATCATTCCCTGCGCGACACCCTGGTCCACTCCTCCATTACCCCCACCACCTCGTCCCTTCCCACGGCACCTTCCCCTGCAATCGCAGGAGGTGTAATACCTGCCCATTACCTCCTCTCTCCTCACTATCCAAGGCCCCAAACACTCCTTTCTGGTGAAGCAGCAATTTACTTGCACTTCTTTCAATTTAGTATACTGTATTCGCTGCTCACAATGTGGTCTCATCTACACTGGGGAGACCAAACGCAGATTGGGTGACTGCTTTGCGGAACACCTCCACTCAGTCTGTAGGCATGACCCCGAGCTTCCGGTTGCTCGCCATTTCAACACCGTACACCCCCCTCCCCCCTCCCGCTCTCGTGCTCAGATCTGTGTCCTCGGATTGCTGCAGTGTTCCATCGAAAATCAGTGCAAGCTCAAGGAACAGCACCTCATTTACCGAATCGGCACACTACAGCCTGCTGGACTGAACACTGAGTTCATTAATTTCAGAGCATGACGTGCCCCCCTTTTTATGTTTAGTTATTTTTTCTTTTTTATTTGTTTATTTTATTTTAGTTTTTTTCTACTGTGCCTACCCATTGTTATTTTAATGTTTGTGCTTGGAGCCAGGGTTGTTTATTTTACATTCAATTGATACCCTCTCTTTACTAATGCTTTGTCTTTCACCACACCATTAACATACTGTTTGCCTTTGTTCCATGACCACCTGGTCAGTTATTCTCTGTGACCCTGTCCTATCAACACCTCTTTTGTTACCTCTTTCCCCTCCCCGCCCCGCTTTACTTGCTTAAAACCTTTTACATTTCTAACATTTGTCAGTTCTGATGAAGGGTCGCTAACCTGCAACGTTAACTCTGCTTCTCTCTCCACAGATGCTGCCAGACCTGCTGAGTATTTCCAGCATTTCCTGTTTTTATACCAAAATAATATTTCTGTCCATATATGTCTTAACTGAGCTGTATGTTTTTGAACTACTTATCCACTGTGAACGTAGCTTTAATTCTTTGGATTCACCTTGATACGATCCAAGCTCCTACTCTTCTCAATTACCTTCACTGACCTTTATGATTTGCTCCACATACTATTATAGTTTTGGGCCTTTGAGGTTAAATTGGTAACTGTGCTTTAAGTTGTGCTATGTTTCTCAATTTTTAAAATAAATTTATGCCTTGTGTCCACATCCTTTAACATTATTTTAAATTTACATTCTTCCCTTTATATTTTTTAGTTCTAATTTTTTTGTGGAATTTTTCTAGCAATCTGAAGTCTTGCACATTCATTTTTGCTATCTTGGGCTTTAGCCATTACAGTATCAATTATAAAATCCTCATTGGGTCCAAAATGTTCACCTCCAAAGAGAGAGACTTTGGAGTTCGAGTACATAGTTTTTTGAAAGTGCAATCTCAGGTAGATAAAGCCATGGTAAGGCTAGGAGCATTGTGGGTTTTAAAATTGCTGCATAGAGTACAAAAGCAAAGATGTAATGATAAATCTGTCCAAGCCAATGGTTAGAACACAGTTTGTCCTCTGTTCAGAGAAAGGAGGTTGAAGCCATACAGAATGTGCAGTGTAGGTTCACCAGGATTATGCCAAGGATAAGAACCAATAGTTGAGAAGAAACCATATTTATGGGTAGTTTCCACTGAAGCAGGCGGGATTTAATGGAGGTTTTTAAAATTGAGGAATTTTGATATGGTTGATAGGAAATATTGTTTTCTCTGGCTGGAGAGCCAGTGCTGAGGGATGATCAATTTAAATTGGCCACTGACTGAAGAGAAAGGTGAGAGAATGTTTTAAGCAGTCTGTTGCTAGAGTATGGAATGTTTTACTATAGGGAGTATTTAAGACAGAGACCATTGTATTTTTTAAGGTAAAAATAGATAAACAGGATAGAGAAAGATACAGGGCTGTGAGAGAGAGTGGGGCATAAAAAGAAAGTGTTGGATTACTTGAGCGAAAAGCCAGCCCAAACACAATAGACTGGCTTCTTTTAATGTTTTAAACTTTCTCGGCTCTATAAATTAGACAATGTTGTAAATTATGCAAGTACTATACAGATTTAAGAAGCCGCTATCCGAAATATATTTTAAGGAAATGAGAATTGGAAGATTGGAGAATATATATTTGTAATGTAGGAAATGCAAAAAAGTCAGAATTGAAAAAACACTTGGGAAATAAAGTGGCATTAACCATAAGGCAAAAGAGAAATTATTAGGGCACATCAGGCCAATTATTAAGAGATGCCACTATTTCCTTAAGAATAAGAGATGGCGTACTTAAGGATATGTTGAAAAATAAGACTATTCAAATTATTTTTAGTTAGGGAAAACAGCAGTCATTTTCTAAATCTAGATGTAACAAATTCTAGACTTAGAACACAGGAGGTGTGCCTGAGTTAATGAAGCATGTGATGCTCATCAATGCGAACTTGGATATTCATAAAACGCTGAGCGCAACAGACAGTACTGACCTCAGTTAGATCCAGTTATGGATGCTGCAGTAAAAATGTTACAAAGCACTTTAAACATGGATGTGGTGACCAAAGACTGGATTGTAGCTGATATTTTTCTCATCTTTAACTAAGTCATAAGTATTGTCGGTGGAAGTATTTGAGTTTGTTATGAAAAAAACAGAGTTCCTAATGAAAGTTAGCGCAATAAGTGCAAGGCCACCTATTTTGGACCACTGAAAGATGTATCAGAATATTTTCTAAATGTGAAGAAGATGGGAACTGTGAAGGAGCAGTGAGAATTAGGGGGTACAAAGGCAGAAATTGCTAAACATACAAACATGTGAATTAGGAGCAGGAGTAGGCCACTCGGCCCCTCGAGCCTGCTCCACCATTCAATAATTTCATGGCTGAACTGATTACTCCACATTCCACCTACCCCCGATATCCTTTCACACCCTTGCTTATCAAGAATCCATCTACTTCTGCCTTATAAATATTCAAAGACTATGCTTCCACTGCCTTTTGAGGAAGAGAATTCCAAAGACTCTCGACCCTCTGAGAGAAAACATTTCTCTTCATCTCTGTCTTAAATGGGTGACCCCTTTTTTTAAATATTGACCCCTAGTTCTAGATTCTCCCACAAGGGGATACATCCTTTCCACATCCACCCTGTCAAGTCCCCTCAGGATCTTATACGTTTCAATCAAGTCACCTCTTACTCTTGTAAATTCCAGTAGTTACAAGCCTAGCCGATCCAGTCTTTCCTCATAAGACAGCCCACCCATTCCAGGTATTAGTCTAGTAAACCTTCTCTGAACTGCCTCCAGTGCATTTATGTCCTTCCTTAAATAAGGAGACCAATACTGTACACAGTGCTCCAGATGTGGTCTCATCAATGCCCTGTATAGCTGAAGCATAGCTTCCCTACTTTTGTATTCAATTCCCCTTGCAATAAACGATAACATTCAATTAGCTTTCCTAATTGCATGCTGTACCTGCATACTAACCTTTTGCAATTCATGCACTAGGACACCCAGATCCCTCTGCATCTCAGAGCTCTGCAATCTCTCACTATTTAGATAATATGCTTTTTATTATTCTTGCCAAAGTGGACAATTTCACATTTTTCCACATTATACTCCATTTGCCAGGCCTTTGCCCACTCATAACCTAACTATATCCCTTTGTAGTCTCCTTATGTCCTCTTCACAAGTTACTTTCCTACCTATCTTTGTGTCAATTTAGCAACCATACCTTCAGTCCCTTTATCTAAGTCATTTATATAAATTGTAAAAAGTTGATGCCCCAGCACAGATCCCTTCGGCACACCACTCGTTACATCTTGCCAACCGGAAATGACCCATATATGCCTACTGTCCGTTTCCTGTTAGCTAACCAATCTTCTATCCATTTCAATATGTTACCCCTTACACCATGAGCTTTTATTTTTTGCAATAACCTTTGATGTGGCACCTTATCAAATACCTTCTGGAAATCTACGTACAATGCATCCACCGGTTCCCCTTTATCCACAGCACCTGTAACTCCCTCAAAGACCTCCAATAAATTGGTTAAACATGATTCCCCTTTCACAAAACCATGTTGACTCTGCCTGATTATCTTGAATTTTTCTAAATGTCCTGCTGTCTCATCTTTAATAATCTTTTCCAACATTTCCCCGAAGACAGATGTTAAGCTAACTGGCCTGTAGTTTCCTGCTTTCTGTCTCCCTCCCTTTTTGAATAAAGGAGTTCCATTCGCTATTTTCCAATCTAACAGAACCTTCTCCGAATCTAGGGAATTTTGGACAATTCAAACTAACGCATCAACCATCTCACTAGCCACTTCTTTTAAGATCCTTGGATGAAGTTCATCAGGACCTGGGGACTTGTCAGCCCGCAGCTCCAACTATTTGTTCAGTACCACCTCCCTGGTGATTGTAATTTTTTTGAGTTCCTCCCTTCCATTTCCTGACTTACAGCTAATTCTGGGATGTTACTTGTATCCTCCATAATGAAGACTGATGCAAAATACCTGTTCAATTCATCTGCCATCTCTTTATTTTCCATTATTAATTCCCCAGACTCACTTTCTATAGGATCAATGCTCACTTTGTTAACTCTTTTTAAATATCGATAGAAACTTACTATCTGACTTTATATTTCTAGCCAGCTTTCTCTCATTCTCTAATTTTACCTTCTTTATCAACTTTTTAGTCATTCTTTGCTGTTTTTTATATTCTGTCCCATCTTCTGACCTGCCACCCATCTTTGCGCAATTATATGCTTTTTCTTCAATTTTGATACGGTTTTTAACTCTTTTAGTTAACCACGAATGGTGGGTCCTCCCCTTGGAATTTTTCTTTCTAGTTGAAATGTATCTATTCTATGTATTCTGAAATATTCCCTTAAATGTCTGCCACTGCATCACTATTGACCTATCCCTTAACCTACTTTGTCAGTTCACTCTGCTTTCATGCCCTCATAATTGCCCTTATTTAAGTTTAAAATACTAGTCTTGGACCCACTCTTCTCTCCTTCAAACTGAATGTAAAATTCAATCATATTATGATCGCTGCTACCTAGGGGTAACTATGAGGTCATTAATTTAACCTATCTCGTTGCATAATACCAGGTCTAGTATAGCCTGCTCTCTTTTTGGCTCCAGAACGTACAGTTGTAAGAAATTATCCCAAAAACATTCTATGTACTCCTCATCTCGGCTGCCTCTGCCCATCTGATTTTTCCAGTCTATATGTAGGTTAAAATCCCCCATAATTATCGCTGCACCTTTCTGACCAGCATTATTTCTTCATTTATACCCCATCCTACAGTGTGGTTAATGTTAGGTGGCCTGTACACCACTCCCACAAGTGAATTCTTGCCTTTATGATTTCTCATCTCTACCCAAACTGCTTCTCCATCCTGGTTTCCTGAACTTAGGTCATCCCTCTCCATTGCGCGAATACGATAATTAACAGCCACCCCTTCACCTTTTCCTAGCTTCCTGTCCTTCCTAAATGCCATGTACCCTTCAATATTCAGGTCACAATCTATGTCATCCTGCAGCCATGTCTCTAATGGCTATCAGATCGTACTTATTTATTTCTATTTGCGCTCTCAGTTCATCTGTTTTGTTTCGAATGCTACGTGCATTCAGATACAGAGACTTTAGTTTTGTCCTTTTATTATTTTTGTAACCTCTAGCCTTATCTGTTGATTTACTCTTAGATTTGTACGCTCTGTCCCTTCCTGTCACCGTCTGTTTATCATTTCCCATATTAATGCATTTCTATCTTGCCTTGTCGTTACTCCTTGATTTATCATATCTTCCCAAATTTATCCCTTGCCCCCCACTATTCAGTTTAAAGCCCTCTCTACTTCCCTAGTTATGCGGCTCGCTTGAACACCGGCCCCAGCGCGATTCAGGTGTAGACCGTCCCAACGGTACAGCCACCACTTTCCCCAGTGCTGGTGCCAGTGCCCCATGAACTGGAACCCACTCCTACCACACCAGTCTTTGAGCCATGCATTAATTTCTCTAACCTCATTTGCCCTATGCCAATTTGCACGTGGCTCAGGTAATCAGAGATTTTTACCTTTGAGGTTCTGCTTCTTAATTTGACGCCTAGTTCCTCATACAGACTATGCAGAACCTCTTTCCTTGTCCTGCCTATGTCGTTGGTACCTACATGGACCACGATGACTGGATCCTCCTCCTCCCACTGCAAGTTCCTCTCCAGCCCTGAGCAGATGTCCTGAACCCTGGCACTGAGCAGGCAACACAGCCGTCTGGACTCTCGCTCTTTGCTGCAGAGAACAGTGTCAATCCCCCTAACTATACTATCCCTTACTACCACTACATTCCTTTATTCTCCCTCTGCTTGAATGGCTTCCTGTAACATGTTGCCATGGTCAGGTTGCTCATTCACACTGCATCCCCCACTCTCATCTCTAAAACTAGTGGACTGGTATAAAAAATTATTTAAAACAGTTCCATTTTAATGGGGCTTGAATACAAAGAAGTGGAAGTTATGCTGCAGTTGTAAAGACTTTGGTTCGACAGCTTCTGGAATGCTGCATGCAGTTCTAGTCACTGCACCTCAGAAGACAGATTGGCTTGGAGGGATCGCAGTGCAGATTTACCAGAATGATAGTGGGTCTAAAAGGATTAAATTATGAAGACAGGTTGAATAGACTAGGCTTGTATTTTCTTGAGTAGATTAACGAGTGATCAAATTGAAATGTTTAAGATAATGAAAGTATTTGATAGCACAAATGGAGAAAAAAAGATTTCCTCTGTTGGGGGAGTCCAGAACAAGGGTGCATAACCTTAAAATTAGAGCTGAGTTATACTGGGGTGATGTCCAGAAGCATTTCTTCACGCAGAAATTAGTGGAAAGCTGTAATTCTTTCCCAAAAATTTGTTGAGACTAGGCCAATTAAAAATTTCATAACTGAGATCAATAGATTTTTGTTTGTTTAGAATATTCGGCATTTGGAACCAAGGTAGGTAAATTGAATTAAGCTATAGATCAGTCATGATTTGATTGAACGGCAGAACAGACTCAAGGAGCTGAATGGTCTACTCCTGTTCCTATTTTTAGTATGTGCAAATGGTATACTTTTTCACCTTAACATTGCAGTTAGTGTTGTAGCTTTATTTGGCTCCAACCCGCAATGTGCATATGTGTGAATACTGTAGATATTGTGCATAAATTGGCATGCTACATAAAAAGAGATTGTAAACATGGATGTATCTAGCTCAGTCTTTCATGACTTCCTGACAGCTGTAGTGGACTACTGTACAGTTTATTTATTATATTTAGAAATACAGCACTGAAACAGGTCCTTCGGCCCACCGAGTCTGTGCCGACCAACAGCCACCTATTTATACTAATCCTACATTAATCCCATATTCCCTACCACATCCCAACCATTCTCCTATCACCTACCTACACTAGGAGCAATTTACAATGGCCAATTTACCTATCAACCTGCATGTCTTTGGCTGTGGGAGGAAACCGGAGCACCCGGCGGAAACCCACGCGGTCACAAGGAGAACTTGCAAACTCCGCACAGGCAGTACCCAGAACTGAACCCTGGTCTCTCTAGCTGTGAGGCTGCAGTGCTAACCACTGTGCCGCCCAATCTATATATTTCCTGTCCACAAAATCTTTCTTCCACTTATTCTTGTCACATTTCAGTCAGCTTTTTCCCATTCCATTTGTGTGACATAAAGAAGTCGCCTGCTCAATGATGGAGACATTGAACAGTGGGTAATAAAGCTGTTTGACCTAAACGTGCAGATTGTTTTTGTCCCTTGCAGCAAACCTTCCCTCGATCAGGGTGGAGGCCTCAGTTGATTTTTCATAGAAGTCTTTCAATGCCTTCAGAATTTAGTGCAGGTCTTGTGGAAAAGCCCAGTAGTTATTTTAAAAGCTGTTTGTTGGGAGATATATAGTTAGTATGTGGTCCTGTTACTGCTAGCACTGAATTTTGGGAAGAGGAGCAAGCCTGCTTGTTTAATGGTGCTTTATATATTGTCCACTGCAGTGACCTTTTGCAGTAACCTATTCCTCCATCTCTGATCTTCTGGGTGAAACATTCTTCCCTCTATCCCTTTTACTGCAGACTTCCTCACCCTTCTCCAACCACCTTCCCCTCCTGTAGCACACACTTCTCCCCTCCCCCCCCCCCCCCCCCACCCTCTCCTCTTCCTCCGTTCTCCTCCCACCTCCAATTCCTTTTTCTTGGATATAATTGGTGTCCTTTGATATGTAGCCCCCACTCCATTGAATTTTGCAGCACAGTAGAGGCGCATCTGGCCCATTTTGCTGTGTCACCTCTTTGAAAGAGCTATCAAATTAGTCCCACTCCTTCTCCTCTTTCCCTTTAACCTTACAAACCAGCACATGTATTTTGATGTGGACAGTGCTATCACAGCAGCATTCATTGCTCATCCCAAGTTGACCTGAGGGCATGAAGAGAAAGCCACCACGTGTGGAACTGGAGTCCCATGTAGGTTTGCCCCAATAGGCATGGCTGGTCACTCACTGGAGGAAACTGGTGAAGGACTTGGGTTGTTCCCACAATCCAGCAACAATGACAACCTGAATTTATAATCAATTATAACTGTGGGTGTACCTACACCCCAAGGACGGCAGCGGTTCAAGAAGGCAGCTCACCACCACCTTCTCGAGGGCAATTAGGGATGGGCAATAAATACTGATCTGGCCAACGACACCCACATCCCATGAATGAATTTTTAAAAAAAGTTTATTTTAGATAGATAATTGTGTTGAAAGGTAGAATTCATTGTGAAGTACCAAGAACACAATTTATCAATTTGACAGACGTTTAAAAAATCAAAAACTATGCTTGAGAGCAATTAACCCATTACACACATTTCCTTTGCTATATATTTAAATTCAAATTTTATTTGCTCTGCACTGTATTGTTATTTGTTTATAATTGGTAACTATTTGCTTGACTCTGTAAACATCTGGTCCTTGTGGTAGTATTCAGCATTTGTAAGAGAATATGGTGATTTGGTGCAAATCTATAATAAATCCAGGAAGCATCTCTGGGAGGATAAACTATGCAATTGCTGGATCATCAGTCCACTTACAAGAACCATTAATTGCAAAATAGTAAAAAAATAAATGGCGACAGGTTCATTTTGATCTTGTTGAAATTCATAATATCATTGGTTACTTTTGTCATTCTTGCAAGTTGTTGTTGAACTCCAGGACAAAGCAGCCCGCTTGATTGGCATCCCATCTACAATCATTCACTCCCTCCACCACCGACGCACAGTGGCAGCAGCGTGTACCATCTACAAGATGCACTGCAGTGCACCAAGGCTCCTTAGACAGCACCTTCCAAACCTGCGACCTTTACCACCTAGAAGGACAAGAGCAGCAAATGCGTGGGAAGACCACAACCTGCAAATTCCCCTCCAAGCCACACGCCGTCCCAACTTGGAACTTTATCACTGTTCCTTCACTGCCGCTGGGTTAAAACCCTGGAACTCCCTTCCTAACAGCACTGTGGATGTACCTACACCACATGGACTGCAGCAATTCAAGAAGGCAGCTTGCCACCAACCTTCTGAAGGGCAATTAGGGATGGGCAATAACTGCTGGCCTAGCCAGCAATGCCCACATCCCATGAACCAATAAAAAAAAAATCAAAGATTATTAACTAATGTGTACATTTTCTAATTTTGTCTAGGCTCAATCAGAAGGAGCAATAACTTTTAAAATAATTCCTGGCATTAAAGAGGAGGCTCCAGCTAAAGAAAGCAAGGTAAGTATATTAACCAGTTGAAAATGATTAAGAGATCAGACCTTATTTTTCATGAACATGTCATGGCTTATCCTGCTTTTGGTGAATTCATTACAGCATGGTCATAAGACAAGTTAGAAATAATCAACCTCTTTCTGATCTTTATTTGTAACCACACAGTATGAATCTCAGATTCTGAGGTGTGTGTAGTAGAACAAGTGTTGCGGGTTGCTTATACAATTTATTAGAATCATAGGGTCATTGCCACACAGAAGGAGGCCACTCGGTCAACCAAGTCCACGCCCACTCTCTGTAGAGCAATCCAGTCAGTCCCATTCCCCCGCTGTATACCCATAGTCCTACAAATTTATTTCCCTCAACTACCCGTCCAATTTCCTTTTGAAATCAATCTTCATCTCCTCTTCCACCGCCCTCGTAGGCAGAGTTTTCCAGGTCACAGAATCACAGACTTGTTACAAGAAAGCCATTCGGCGCTTGCTGTCCGAAAGAGCAATTCACTCAGTTCCATTCCCCTGCATTCTCCCCTACACGTTCGTCCTTTTCACATAACAGTCGAATTCTCTTTTGAATGCTTCAAATGAATCTGCCTCCACCATAATCTCAGGCAGCACATTCAAGACCCTAACCACTCGCTGCATGAAAAGGTTTTTCCTCATGTCGCTTTTGCTTCTCTTACCCATTACTTTAAAACTGTGCTTTCTTGTCCTCAATCCTTTCACAAGTGGGAACAGTTTCTCCCTATCTACTCTGTCCAAATCCCTCATGATTTTGAATATCTCCATCAAATCACCTCTCAGCCTTCTCCAAGGAAAACAGTCCTAACTCTCCAATCTATCTTCATAAGTGAAGTTTCTCATCCCTGGAACCATTCTCATGAATCTTTTCTGCACTCTCTCCAAAGCCCTCACATATTTCCTGAAGTGCGGCACCCAGAACTGGACGCAATATTCCAGTTGAGGCCGAAATAGTGTCTTACATACGTTCAACTTAACTTCCTTGCTCTTGTACTCTATGCCCCTATTAATAATATGCTTTATTAACCACGCTGTCAACCTGTCCTGCCACCTTCAATGACTGATGCACATATACCACCCAGGTTCCTCTGCTCCTGCATCCCCTTTAGAATTGTACCCTTTATTTTATATTCTCTCTCTATGTTCTTTCTATCAAAATGAACCACTTCACATTTTTCTGCATTGAACTTCATCTGCCACCTATCCGCCCATTCCACCAACTTGTTTATGTCCTTTTGTAGTTCTACACTATCCTCTCCACAGTTCACAATACTACCAAGTTTTGTATCATCTGCAAACTTTGAGATTGTGCCCTGTACATCAAGTTCTAGGTCATTAATTATATATCAGGAAAAGCAAAGGTCCCAACACTGACCCCTGGGGAACTCCACTACAAAAGGGCGGCACTGTGGCGCAGTGGTTAGCACCGCAGCCTCTCAGCTCCAGCGACCCGGGTTCAGTTCTGGGTACTGCCTGTGCGGAGTTTGCAAGTTCTTCCTGTGACCGCGTGGGTTTCTGCCGGGTGCTCCGGTTTCCTCCCACAGCCAAAGACTTGCAGGTTAATAGGTAAATTGGCCATTGAGTCAGGGCCCACTTTTGTTCCTGACCTCTGCAATTTTTTAAAGGCAGAAATATTCCGCCCAAAGTTTCATCAAGCTAGCATTCACAGGTCTTGACCCCAACCTCAGGGAAGCGCCTTTTCTATAAAATGATTTTTTTTTCACTTTCCCACACTAACCATCCTTAGCGTGCCTGTCAGTGAGGCAGTCAGTTCATGCTCAGTTTTGACTTATTTTATGCTTTTAACATCTGCTTGCTCAGAATTAAGTTAAGATTTGGACTCGCAGCTAGTTGCGTTAGGAGAACTTGTCATGTTGGTTTGGGCTGTACTACTCAGTCTCTTAGGAGAAAAGACTTTAACAACATTCATGGAGGATTCTTCAGGTTGCGCTGTCGTCCTTGTGCTGAATTTTAGCTTGGTGGATAGCATTAGGAAATCAGAATGTAGAGGATAACAATGAGGTAGTGAAGACATAACAATCCAGTGCTTTCCAAAGCACCAAGTAAAATTGATGTGAAACTTTTATTTACCTGGAATGGCAATTTTTGTTGTAGTTTATTTCTGTTATGTTTTTAAAAAAATCATTATTTGCTACAAAAGCTTTTTATGGCAAATCTAGTCTGGTATTTATGTAGTTGTATTTCAGAGTAGCTTGTATTTCTCAAACAAAATGCAAAATACAGTTATATTACGAGTTCTCAAACTTATTAACTTGGGCTGTTATCAATTAACAAATAGCTGGTTTTGATTTGAACAGCACCATTTGATATTACATCAAGAATAAGGTTGCACGGTGTTGAAAGTTTTGGACCATGCTTGTGTTTACACCAGACACAAGGTTTAATGCTGCTCAATTTTTTGCTGATATTTGGGTCTCTGAGATAACTTACGTTGCTGAAAAACATAGCTATTAAGCTGTTTTCATATTGAGTTAAACAGTTGCAGGAGCTTGTGTTGTCGAACTATATAAAACCTAAATGTGAGTAAATCTGTCAGCGTGCTTTCTAAAATATCTGTGAACTTTGAAATTGCATTTGCATTAAAAATGGTAGCTTTCTGTCCACTAAATACTAAAATGTTTTAAAATACTTCCTGCAAATGTAATCACCAGTATTCTAAACCATAATATTTACCACAATAATTGCATACTGTGAGTCGCACTATCTGCAGTGTATCATAAAATAAGACTTGATTTGTGCTTCTCTGTTTCTGCAAGGCAGGTGAAAAGGTGATTCACTTTCCATTAAACATGACTGAAAAATTTATGAATTGTGTATTTGTACTATGGAAATGCCTGGAATGCATTAACATTGACAGTATTGTGTTTAGTCTATAAATCTTGCCAGAATTTGCATCAAGTTTTGCTACTAACTTTGTAAAATTGGCAAAGTTGCATTATGTTTTGCAGAATGCCTGGAATCAGTAAACACTTAAAAACCATTTTAACTTTATTTTGGCTAAGAAAATGCATCTGGAAAATTGACTCCTGCTCCAAACAGCACTGCTGTTTATTGTTATGTTGTCACACATTTTTCAGTCATCATGGTGGTCAAGAAATGTGGAAATGATGTATTGTCCACATACTGTTGAACCTGCTGTAATGAATATCATAATTAGACTTAAGACCTAGAACATCCAGATGTAGAGGGAAAATATAATTTGGATAAGGTAAAATAACTTGACTTTTATATTTTGGTGCTAAACCTGATTTTGCCCTGTCCTACATTGTTCACTTTTTTTAAAAAAAGAAAAGAATTGCATTAATTAGTGCCTTTCACAACCTCATTATCCCAAAGCACTTCACAGCTATTGAAGTCCTTTTAAAATGTTGTAATGTAGGCACAAAAGCCAAAATAAAAGCAAAATACTGCGGATGCTGGAAATCTGAAATAAAAACAAAAAATGCTGGAACCACTCAGCAGGTCTGGCAGCATCTGTGAAAAGAGAAGCAGAGTTAACGTTTCGGGTCAATTTGCAGACAGTAAGGTTCCACAGACAATAATGAGTTAATTAATTAGTTCATCTGTTTAACAATATTGGTTGAAATGTAAATATTGGCCACAACTCATGGAGAACTCCCCCTGCTCAAGTTTCTGTAGTGTCCCTAGGAGAGCAAACAGGGCCTCAGCTTCACACCTCATCCAGAAAAATGGCACCTCAGACAGTCCAGCACTTCCTCAGTACTTCACTGACGTGTCAGCAAATGTATGGGCATGTTCTAATTATGTAAGTTTCACATGATTATGTTAGAAACCTGATTGGTACAAGGCTGCCAAGCTATTGATAAGACGATACAGTGCCTGAAAGGATTTTCAAAGAAATATTGTGAGCAATTTAATTTGTTGTTTGTTTCTTTTAAAGCTGTTCCCTGACTGTTGATTCTTGATAGTTTTTTTCTGTACTTGATTGCCCATGCTATCTTCAGTTGTGATTTCATACTGTTTTAAGCTGATCAGGTTCATGTATGATGCATTTTGTAGGGTGTGACATGAATCAGACAGAAATTGGTATGACAATGCTAATGCTTTTGAGTGTGGCAGGCACATCTTAGACATACACACAGTAAAAGAAAGATTCGCATTTTATATAGCGCCTTTCACAACCTCAGGCTGTCCCAAAGTGCTTTATAGCCACTTATTTTTGAAGTTGAGGTAGAAGCCATGATCATATTGAATGGTGGAGCAGTCTCAAGGAGCCTTGTGGTCTACTCCTGCTCCTAGTTCTTATGTTCTTAAGTCATCATCTTAAACCCCTGTTCCCTGTTTTCTCCACCCTCTCCTCCAACAATAAGTGCAAGGAGCTCCTGGATTTCTTTGTCACTAAGATTGAGACAATCCTATCAACTGCCTCGGGCACTTCCCTCCTTTCTCCGAGCCCACTGTGCTGAACCTCCTCCAACACCCGCCCTTTCCCTAATTTCTCTCCTATCTTCCCTTTTGCCCTGTTCAAATTCATCTTGTCATGAGGTCCACCTCCTGCTCTTTGGACCTGGTTCCCAATAAACTACTGAACATCCAACTTCCCTTCCTGGCTCCCATGTTAGTTGACATTATTAAAGGTGCTCAGTTTCAAATGTACCGTCATCACTCCTCTCCTCAAGAAATCAACTCTTGTCCTCTCCATCCTTGCAAATTACCACCCATCTCCAAACTCCCTTTCCTCTCAAGTCCTTGAACGTGTTGCCTCCCAAATTTGTGTCCATCTTTCCCAGAACTCTGTTTGAATCCCTCGAATCAAGTTTCCTCCCTGGCCACAGCACCGAAATGGTTCTTGCCAAAGTCGTAAATGGCATCCTGTGTGATTGTGACAAAAGCAAACCAATCCTCCTCATCGTTCTTGACCTGTCTGCAGCCTTGATACAGTTGATCACATCATGCTCCTTCAGAGCCTCTCCACCATCCTCCAGGGTTGGACTACTATCTAATCGTAGCCAGAGAATCGCCTGCAATGGCTTCTCTTCCCATTCCTACATTTACCTCTGATGTCCCCCAAGGATCTATCCTTGTCCCCCTCCTATTTCTCACCCCTCAACAACATCATTCGAAAACACATCAATGTCACATGTATACTGATGACACCCGCACTATCTCACCACTGTCTCTAAATTGTTAAACTGCTTGTCTGACATCCAGCGCTGGATTAACAGAAATTTCCTCCAATTAAATATTGGGAAGACTAAAGCTATTATATTTTAAAAAGTGCAGCTATGAGGAACGATTCGATAAGCTGGGGTTGTTTTTGGAACAAAGATGGCCGAGGGGAGATCTGATTGAAATTCATAAAATTTTGAGGGGCCTGGATAGAATGGAGGTGAAGGGTCTATTCACCTTAGCAGAGAGGTCAGTGACTAGGGGGCATAGATTTAAAGTGATTGGTAGAAAAATTGGAGAGGTGATGAGGAAAAACTTTTTCACCCAGAGAGTGGTGGGGGTCTGGAACTCACTGCCTGAAAGGGTAATTGAGGCAGAAACCCTCAACTCATTCAAATGGAGTCTGGATATGTACCTCAAGTGCTGTAATCTGCAGGGCTACGGACCAAATGCTGGAAGGTGGGATTAGAATGGGTGGATCGTTTTTCAGCCGGCACAGACACAATGGGCCGTGGCTTCTTTCTGTGCCTTAAACTTTCTATGATTCTGTTGTCTTTGGTCTCCCACAACAACTTCAATTCCCTAACCACTGACTACACCCCTGGCAACAGTCTAAAGCTGATCCCGACTGTCGGCAACCTTGGTGTCAAATTTGACCTTGAGATGAGCTCCGGACCACATGTCCACATCATCACTGCAAACATCTATTTTCACTTCGATGACACTGCCCAGCTCTGCCTCTGCCTCAGCTCATCGGCTGCTGAACCCCTCATCCGTGCCTTTGTTATCTCTGGACATGACTATTCCAATGCACATCTGGTCGGCCTCCCACATTCTCCTCTCTGTGAGATCACCCAAAGCTGTGTTGGCCATCTCCTTTCTTGCATCAAGACCCATTCATTGACACAAGGCTCACTTCACTGATTGCTGGGCATAGGAAATAGGAGCAGAAGGAGGCCATTTGGCCTGTCGAGCCTGCTCCATCATTCAAACGGATCATGGCTGATCATATACCTATACGCCATTTTTTCCCCACTATTCCCATATTCCTTGATGTCATTAGTATTCAGAAACCTATTGGCTTCTGTCTTGAACATGTTCAATGATTGAGCTTCCACAACCCTCTGGGGTAGAGAATTCCAAAGATTCACCACTCTCTGAGCAAAGAAATTTTTTCTCATCATCTCAGTTTAAATGGCCTTCCCCTTATTCTGAGACTGCTTCTCCTGGTTCTAGACTGGCATGTTGCAAACATCGTGCGTTTTAGTGATTGACGCAAGGCTCAACTTGCTGATTGGTAGATGAGGGAGGGGGTTCCAGTGCAGTTTTGAGGGAAGCAGTCTCAAGTACTAGCAAACAGGTGGGAATGCCAGAATGAGCAAATCAAAAACGACGACAATCATTACTGCAGCACATCGAGTGAAAGAATTTAGAAGCCAAATTCTGCATGTCAATGGTGGAATACTGTTTTGTACAAGCTGTAGTGTTTCATTGGATCACACACAGTGGGCAGCAGTTCAGCGCCACTGAGAGTCTGAAGGCCATTGCAGCAGAAAGAGAACATCCGACATCGCACTGCTGGAAAACAATCATACGATAAAACAAGTAACAATTTAATCTCTTTTATAATAAGTCAGCAGAGAACTCAGAAAATCATCAGTTGGTACAGTGGAACTTGTGGGTGCTTTTGCAAGTGCCAACATAACATTGGAGAAACTTGATCACCCAAAGCTGCGGTTATTCATTGAAACATAATGTCAAAATGGTGGTTGCTTGTCAAGTGCAAATAAACCTACTGAAGGTTTTTGCTACATATTGTGAGGAGATGGATTTTCAGATTAACACGTGAGTCGTTTGCAATTATTTGTGATGAGTCCACTGATGAGCAAGGCAACTATGTGCTGCACGTTTTATTTGATTTTATGTCTGGTAAGGCCGAAGTTGTAGAGTCAAGAAAGCTAACAACAGTGCTCGCAGACTGCGTCCACTTAGAAACTGTTAATTACACCATAGTTTCCCCAGCGATAAAACCGTTTCAAAATACGGTGCAGATGGTGGCTCCTCATCAGACCCCTTTCCTATCCTGAGTGGCGTGAAACAGGGCTGTGTTCTCGCACCCACACTTTTTGGGATTTTCTTCTCCCTACTGCTTTCGCATGCGTTCAAGTCCTCTGAAGAAGGAATTTTCCTCCACACAAGATCAGGGGGCAGGTTGTTCAACCTTGCCCGTCTAAGAGCGAAATCCAAAGTACGGAAAGTCCTCATCAGGGAACTCCTCTTTGCTGACGATGCTGCTTTAACATCTCACACTGAAGAGTGCCTGCAGAGTCTCATCGACAGGTTTGCGGCTGCCTGCAATGAATTTGGCCTAACCATCAGCCTCAAGAAAACAAACATCATGGGGCAGGACATCAGAAATGCTCCATCCATCAATATTGGCGACCACGCTCTGGAAGTGGTTCAAGAGTTCACCTACCTAGGCTCAACTATCACCAGTAACCTGTCTCTAGATGCAGAAATCAACAAGCGCATGGGAAAGGCTTCCACTGCTATGTCCAGACTGGCCAAGAGAGTGTGGGAAAATGGCGCACTGACACGGAACACAAAAGTCCAAGTGTATCAAGCCAGTGTCCTCAGTACCTTGCTCTATGGCAGCGAGGCCTGGACAACGTATGTCAGCCAAGAGCGACGTCTCAATTCATTCCACCTTCGCTGCCTCCGGAGAATACTTGGCATCAGGTGGCAGGACCGTATCTCCAACACAGAAGTCCTCGAGGCGGCCAACATCCCCAGCTTGTACACACTACTGAGTCAGTGGCGCTTGAGATGGTTTGGCCATGTGAGCCACATGGAAGATGGCAGGATCCCCAAAGACACATTGTACAGCGAGCTCGCCACTGGTATCAGACCCATCGGCCGTCCATGTCTCCGCTTTAAAGACGTCTGCAAACGCGATATGAAATCCTGTGACATTGATCACAAGTCGTGGGAGTCAGTTGCCAACTTTCGCCAGAGCTGGTGGGCAGCCATAAAGGCGGGGCTAAAGTGTGGCGAGTCAAAGAGACTTAGCAGTTGGCAGGAAAAAAGACAGGCGCAAGGGGAGAGCCAACTGCGTAACAGCCCCGACAATCAAATTTTTCTGCAGCACCTGTGGAAGAGCCTGTCACTCTAGAATTGGCCTTTATAGCCACTCCAGGCGCTGCTTCACACACCACTGACCAACTCCAGGCGCTTACCCATTGTCTCTCGAGATAAGGAGGCCAAAGAGACAAAGAGAACACCATAGTTTCCCCAGCGATAAAACCGTTTCAAAATATGGTGCAGATGTCAACAAAGTGTCTGCTTTCATGAATGACAATGTAATCTACATGACTTTCAGATCTGTGCTCCAAGGGGTAATGCCTGGTGCTGTCCATATTACATGTAATGCAGATATAATTTCTCTTGTCAGTGAGCTGTGAAAAAGCGAGTTTGGTAAAGTCAACAAACTGGTCAGCTACATTAAAAAGATCTTCAAACACGGCTCTAGCCACAAGCTTTGATACAGGCAACACATTGAAAATGCAGATGAAATGGCTGAATTTGGGGAATAAAACATTGCCCTTCCTCTGTTGGAATTTTTGGTTTCAGGCAGTACATACAGTACAGTAGCATACAGTTCACCTGAAATACTACACAGACTTCATCTCTGAAGAGATCACACTGACACTGAAAATACAGGTTTTAACAGACATTGTAACCCTTCTAAACGATGCTCAGCTTAATTAGGAGTTTCAGTTTGTTACCAAGAATGTAACACGACTGATGGATTTAATCACTTGGTTTGAATCTTGACACGTCACAATTGACAAAGCTTACAATAAAGTAATGGCTGTACTGTATGGGGCTGAAGATCAGTCAAACCAACAACACTGATGACACTGAATTAAATGCCTGTGCTCAACAGGTGTTTTCTTGCATGGCAAAGAAGCTCAAACAGTATTACTGCTACTGTGTTAAGGACAGAATTGAGCGAGAACTGAAATCGCACTTCCCTTCCCTTTACTGTCCCGTAATCAGTGTGTTTTTGACAAGGAAGCTGTGTATGTTTCTTAACCCGAGTGTATAGCCAGTTTGAATAACCAGCGGCATGCTTTTCGTGGGTTTAAATAAAGAGAATTATTTTTCATTATTCACTCATTCACCCCAAAAGTCTAATGCTATGCCACTCACCACTCACACAGATTCTCACGAGCAAAAGAACCATTAAAGAGGATAGTGCACTTTTACAAATTATAAGAAAAGTAATGGTTCATAAGTCACGTGATTTTGGCTCGACCTAAGGAAAAGGCATGTGTTGCGGGCCAGGTGAAGAAAGCGTTTTCACTCCTGAAGTGAAGTTCGGTGGATTTGTTAGCCAGAGTCGTATATCAAAGTCGTTGTAGGATTCTCTCAAAGCGGTGGATTTTTAGCAGGTCACCAAGTTAGTTGCTTGTGTCTCATTACCAGGAGGTTGGTTTTCTGTACTGGTGCAATTGAAAAGGGACAGGTTTGGAGACCTTAGGATGTTGTAGTTTCCAGTTTTAAGGCATAGGTGTTCTGCCTTTGTTGCTGTCTCTCCAGCTGTTGTTTGTAGACTGCCTGGTTCCTCCCTGGTTCTTAGAGTAATAAGATTCATTATTTGTGATGAGTTTCAGTCAGGTGGTAACCTGATCAATGCTTCTGTTGTCCACCCAGAATGATTTGAAGGTTGAAGCCATTGCTACTTATTGTGGATGGATGGTGGCCATTCGCGCCTACTTATGATGTAACTGTTTTCTTACAGCTCTCTTTGTTAAGATTAGAGCTCGGAAACATTGAGTCCAGGATTCCATAGATATTGTGTTTTGGGTCACAGCACAAACGGTAGGAGGTGTGAATTCCAACACTGGTTTTGTCTTCGTATGCCCATTCAAGGGAGGCACTCTAGCTATGGTCATTTAATTAGGAATTTTCCAGAGGTTTGAGATACTTCAGAGTCTGGGCCGAAATTGCAAAAGTCACCTGACCCTTGGCAGCCATCTTATCTAGCCTTTTAATGTTCATTGTGTTCCATTTAAAAAAAAAAGGAAAATTCAGTTCCATAAGATTCTATGCTGAATTTGATCCCTGTTTAAACCTGTTTAAAGTTATGAATAGGATATACCTTTACTGGACATGACATAGGGGGAAAAGTCAAGCGGTAAAGAAAAAAACGTCTGAGGTTTCAACAATCTTCTGCGGCTTTCCTGAAAGCTGTGCATATCTTTGACCCGGCACAAATACACCTGTTGATTTTTATTTATTCTTCCATGGGATGTGGGCATTGCTGGCAATTCCAGCATTTGTTACCCATCCCTAATTGCCCTTGACAACTGAGTCAATCACATTGCTGTGGGTCTGGAGTCACATGTAGGCCAGACCAGGTAAGGACAGCAGATTTCCTTTCCAAAAGGGGTATGGATTTTTATGACAATTGATGATCGTGTCATGGCAGCATTACTGAGACTGTTGTGAGAATCAAATTAAAATCAATTAACGACTCTCCACACCGTCTGATAGAGGTTAACAGTGTACCGTTTATTTTTACTTGCAAGGGAGAGAGATTCTGCACACTCCACATTCCAGAGGCTACAGCAACGTTCTCAGTCTGTCTCACAGGCAGGCAGTGCTGATGAGGAAGCCACAACGTGCTAACAGTCACGTATACATTACCCAAAATGCTACTGTTGTACGCAATACCCAATGCTGCTGTGTCTGCCGAATATACTGAGTGTATTTCCACTCTTTCAAGACTAGATTTTAATTCCAGATTTTTATTAATTAATTGAATTTAAATTCCACCAGCTACCATGATGGGATTTGAACCCATGCCCCCAGGGCATTAGTCTGGAAATCCAGATTACTAGCTCAGTGACATTACCACTACACCACACACTCCCCTTAATGTTGATGGTAGTTTTAATCTCATTTGATGTAATTGCTGGCTTTGACGAGAACTGTAGGCTGGAGAATCCTGCTTATAAAAGTGGTGCAAAAGAAATAGATTGTACTTTGCCTGTGCTGCAGTTTTGGAACTCTGTGGAATGCAGAATCCCCCACCTTGCAAGGCTCGTACCACGGTGTCTGCCAATTCCAACAAACTCTGTGGATGTGAGGAGAGCTGTGTCTAAACACGGATAGGTGTTTACAGTGCAGAGACGGAATGAGCAAAGAGTCAGTTGCAGGTTGCTCCATGCTCGCATTTAACCACTGACTTCAGTGAGTAAAGAATGTGACCTGTTTATAGTCAGCTTTTCACAATAGTGTTTGAGTGTACAGTAAATGCCATTTGTAAACAGAAACCTCCCTTGTCTTTTTGGTTTGTTTCAATTAGATCATTTTCATGGTTTGTTGCAACATTGTGACATTTACAATTTAAATACGTGAATTTGGTAGGGCTCTACTATACAATTGTAGCAAGACTTCCTTATTCTTGTACTCCAATCCCCTTGCAATAAAGGCCAACATGCCATCTGCCTTCCTAATTGCTTGCCGTACCTGAATTTTGTGTTGTTTTCATTATAAGCCCACTGACTCCCTCAGCTACCTCGACTACAATTCTTCACACCCTGCTTGCTGTAAGGACTCTATTCCATTCTCCCAGTTTTGCCGTTCCGTCGCGTCTGTTCTGATGCAACCTTCCACACCAGCACTTCTGATATCTCTTCCTTTTTCCTCAATGGAGGACATCCGCCCCCACCCACCGCCATCACAGTTGACAGGGCCCTTAACTGTGTCTGACCCATTTCCCGCACTTCTGCTCTCACCCCTTCCCATCCCTGCCAGAACCTCGAGCGGGTTCTCCTTGTCCTCACCTTCCACCCCACCAGCCTCCATATTCAACGGATCATCATGTGCCATTTCCGCCACCTCCAACGTGATGCCAACACCAAGCACATCTTCCCCTCCCCTTTCAGCATTCCAAAGGGACCATTCCTTCCTTGACACCCTGATCCACTCCTCAATCACCCCCATCACCCCATCTCCTTACCATGCAAGCACATGCAACCTCCCATTTTATCTTCCCTCTCTTCACCGTCTGCAGTCCCAAACACTCCTTTCATGTGATACAGTGATCTACATGCCATTCTCTCAGTTTAATATACAGTATTTTCTGCTCGCAGTACGATCTGCTCTACACTGGGGAGACCAAACATAGATTGGGTGACCGCCTTGTGGAACACCTCCGTTCAGTCCGCAAGAATGACCTTGAGCTTCCGGTGGCCCGCCATTTTAATTCTCCACCTTGCTCTCACACTGAGATCTCTGTCCTCAGCCTACTGCAGTGTTCCAGTGAAGCTCAACGCAACCTCGAGGAACACCTCATCTTTCGATTAGGCACTTTACAGCCTCATGGACTCAACACTGAGTTCAACAATTTCAGACCATGATCTCTGCTTCCCATTTTGTTTCCTTTGCATGTTTCGGTGTTCGGCTTGTTTTACTTTCGGACAGCCACTGTTCATCATTCTGCTGTTTACACCTCCTCTGGACACATCTGTTGTCTCTCTACTTGTCCCGTTATTACTCCCTTTGGTCATGCCCCACCAACTCTTTTGTCATTTAATGTCTCCCATCTTCCGCCCGATCACAGACCTTCCTTTTTGTTCTTTTTCCACCCTCCCCCATTTGACCTGTTTTCTTTTGGGCCTCCTTATCTCGAGAGACAATGGATATGCGCCTGGAGGTGGTCAGTGGTTTGTGAAGCAGCGCCTGGAGTGGCTATAAAGGCCAATTCTGGAGTGACAGGCTCTTCCACAGGTGCTGCAGAGAAATTTGTTTGTCGGGGCTGTTACACAGTTGGCTCTCCCCTTGCGCCTCTGTCTTTTTCCCTGCCAACTACTAAGTCTCTTCGACTCGCCACAATTTAGCCCTGTCTTTATGGCTGCCCGCCAGCTCTGGCGAATGCTGGCAACTGACTCCCACGACTTGTGATCAATGTCACACGATTTCATGTCGCGTTTGCAGGTAGGTGAACTCTTGAACCACTTCCAGAGCGTGGTCGCCAATATTGATGGATGGAGCATTTCTGACATCCTGCCCCATGATGTTCGTTTTCTTGAGGCTGATGGTTAGGCCAAATTCATTGCAGGCAGCCGCAAACCTGTCGATGAGACTCTGCAGGCACTCTTCAGTGTGAGATGTTAAAGCAGCATCGTCAGCAAAGAGGAGTTCTCTGATGAGGACTTTCCGTACTTTGGACTTCGCTTTTAGACGGGCAAGGTTGAACAACCTGCCCCCTGATCTTGTGTGGAGGAAAATTCCTTCTTCAGAGGATTTGAACGCATGTGAAAGCAGCAGGGAGAAGAAAATCCCAAAAAGTGTGGGTGCGAGAACACAGCCCTGTTTCACACCACTCAGGATAGGAAAGGGCTCTGATGAGGAGCCACCATGTTGAATTGTGCCTTTCATATTGTCATGGAATGAGGTGATGATACTTAGTAGCTTTGGTGGACATCCGATCTTTTCTAGTAGTCTGAAGAGACCACGTCTGCTGACGAGGTCAAAGGCTTTGGTAAGATCAATGAAAGCAATGTAGAGGGGCATCTGTTGTTCACGGCATTTCTCCTGTATCTGACGAAGGGAGAACAGCATGTCAATGGTCGATCTCTCTGCACGAAAGCCACACTGTGCCTCAGGGTAGACGCGCTCGGCCAGCTTCTGGAGCCTGTTCAGAGCGACTCGAGCGAAAACTTTCCCCACTATGCTGAGTAGGGAGATTCCACGGTAGTTGTTGCAGTCACCGTGGTCACCTTTGTTTTTGTAGAGGGTGATGATGTTGGCATCGCGCATGTCCTGGGGTACTGCTCCCTCGTCCCAGCACAGGCATAGCAGTTCATATAGTGCTGAGAGTATAGCAGGCTTGGCACTCTTGATTATTTCAGGGGTAATGCTGTCCTTCCCAGGGGCTTTTCCACTGGCTAGAGAATCAATGGCATCACTGAGTTCCGATTTAGTTGGCTGTATGTCCAGCTCATCCATGACTGGTAGAGGCTGGGCTGCATATAAAACGCTTTATATTTCTAACTTTTCCAAGTTCTGATGAAGGATCATTGACTTGAAACATTAATTCTGTTTGTCTCTCCACAGATGTTGCCAGACTTGCTGAGTGTTTCCAGCATTTTCTGTTCTTATTTCAGACTTACAACATCTGCAGTATTTTGCTTTTGTGCGATGTTATGTCGTGTCAAATTTTGCTTTACGTCCTGTGAAGCATCTTGGGATGTTTTATTATGTTAATGGTGCTTTATAAATACAAGTTCTTGCTGTTCGATCGGTGAGGATTCTTCAGTTTGTTTGATTGAAGAACCTCGTTGTCTCTCTCAGATACCACAGATCCTCTGTAGATACCACCACACTAGAATAAACACTAGATTAGAGGAAATCTATGCTGAGTAGCCCACAGAAACTCTGTGGTTAGCTCAAGCGAGGTGAGCACCTATGCCTCGTTGCTGACTGCAAAATCTGGGTTATTATTTATATATTTGCAACGGCATGGTGAAATTTAACTGTTTCAGTAATCCAGGATCTCATTCTCGTCTACCTCAGGATTTTAAGTATAAATGACATTCTGCTCTTTTCCACTCTTGCTGTTCCTATATTAAAGGTCATCTTCAAATGGGCTGCTCTTAAGGCTCATTATTGCATTTCATGGCTTCCTCAGTAATAATTAGTTTTTCAGCTATCTGAGCCAAAGTTATTACTTTGTTGGGAAAACTAAGTGTTTTTCTCTTTCTGTGATTGTTCAGACCAATATAAGCTGTTCATCCTCAAGAAATTCCCCATTTCTGTAACTTCAGTTTTAAATGTTGTTTGGCTCAACATACCACCTGTCTGATCAAACTATAGTTTGTCATTAACTGTTAATATAAATATAATAATTTCACCTAACATTTCTCTAGTTATTAATTATTAATTGAATTAATAATTGAACATGGGGACCAAGAGTTTCTACTTTGGGTGCAATGAGCAATCCAGCACAGAAGGAGGCCATTCGGTCTACCGTGTCTGCACCGGCTCTGTGAGAAATTCACCTAATGACATTCCCCTGCCTTCTCCCCGTAACCCTGCACATTCTTTCTTTTCAGATAACAGTCTAATTCCCTTTCAAAGGCCTTAACTGAACCTGCCGCCACCACACACTCAGGCAGTGCATTCCAGATCCTAACCACTCGCTGCATGAAGAAGTTTTTCCTCATGTCACTTTTGCTTCTTTTGCCAGTCACTTCAAATCTGTGCCCTTTCGTTCTTGGTCCTTTCACAAGCGGGGATTTTTTCCTATCCACTCTGTCCAGACCCCTTATGATTTGAATACATCTATCAAATCTCCTGTCAGCCTTCTCCAAGGAAAACAGTCCCAACTTCTCGAGGTGGCTGATGACCAGCCAGCAGAGGAAAATTGTACTCAAAATCGCACCACTTTTGCAAAGTGAATTTTTTGCTAAAGTTTCCACTCATTCATTTACATATTGCTTAATGGAGCAGCGTTGTAGAATGTAATTGCAAAACTTGGCATTAAAAATTTTCCTTGATTATATTTGAGTGGTAGCCTAGTGTAGTTTTTTTTTGATATAACTGGAAATAGGCTTATCACAAGAAAAAGGCACTTTTAATCTTGTCCACCATTTGTGAGTAAATGAAAATGACTTTAAAAAGCTATACAGAACCATTTATTAGTTACATTGGTCTACAGCAGTTAGTTTCTTAGAAAGTAAAAGAGTTAAAGATTTTAAAAGGTACGTATTAGCGCCTCTGCACATTTTAAAAAAATCTTAATTTAAGAGCCTCTCTGGCTGGAATTAGCAGAAACTGTCATGGTGATTATTTGATTTGGCCAGTTTTGTGGGCGAGGCCGCCTTCCAGTGTGATGTTTTTCAAACTATTGTAAAAGCTCATGCAAACTCAATTTGCTTTGGACGTAATTTACACTTGAAATTCTTTAATCTTTTGCACTGGTTTAGCTGATTTTGGGTAATCTCGTGGATACCCCAGGCCATTATCTGTGGAGTGCGTGGACTTATGCTATTTTTCCATAACCATTTTGCCATTTGTTATATTCTTTCCCCTTATTGCTCTTTTTTCTGCTCCTTCCTTCCTTCAAGGAACAATCCATTATCACCAAATCCTTGAGAGCTTGCAACATTGTCAGTCAAAGTATTCAAATTAGGATGATTGCTAACACTCTATTCAAACTCAAGATCTTTAAATGGATGCGCAATATACAAATAGAATTGCCAGATTAAAAGTTTTTCTGGTATTTCGTTTCTTTGTCCCTCATATGTTTATCTTTATTAACTCAGCATTAAATTGTCTGTACAAACAAAGAAATAACTTGCATTTATATAACCCCTTTCACATCCTCAGGACCAAAACAAAGCATTTCACAGCCAGTAAATTACTTTTTGAACTTTAGTGATTGCTCAGCCAACAAACAGCCAACTTGTGCACAGCAGGGCTGCACAAATGGTAGCTATTTGACCTGATAATCTGTTTGTCAGTTTTTGTGCAGAAATAAATTTTGGCCGGGTCATACCAGTCTGTGTTTTGTAGTTCTTGTTAGGTTCAGAATTATGTTAACCATTCTCCATGTTCTGTTACTAACCCCCTCTGTATTTTTACTGATTCTAAGGTAGAATTGGGGGTGGTTCTTGCCATTTTTTTTTCACCTGCACCTCTCTTCCTTTGCTGAAGGAGTTAGCAGCTTGCTGGAATTCTGTGTGAGACATTAGTTTTTTAAAATTTGTTCATGGGATGTGAGCCTTGCTAGCAAGGCTAGCATTTATTGCCAATCCCAAATTGGCCTCGAGAAGGTGGTGAGCCGCCTTCTTGAACCGCTGCTGTCCCTGTGGTGTAGGTACGCCCACAGTGCTTTTAGCGAGGGAGTTCCATGATTTTGACCCAGAGACAGTGAAGGAGCGGCCATATAGTTCCAAGTCAGGATGGTGTGTGACTTGGAGGAGAACTTGCAGATGGTGCTGCCCTAGTTCTTCTAGATGGTAGAGGTTTTGGGTTTGGAAGGTGCTGTCAGGGAAGCTGTTGCCAGTTGTTGCATTGCATCTTGTGGGTGGTAAACACTGCTGCCACTGTATGCCAGTGGTGGAGGGAGTGAATGTTTAAGGTGCCAGTCAAGTGGGCTGTTTTGTCCTGGAGTGTGTTGAGCTTCTTGAATGTTGTTGGAGCTGCACTCATCTAAGTAAGTGGAGATTATTCCATTATGCTCCTGGCTTGTGCCTTGTAGATGGTGGACAGGTTTTGGGGAGTCAGGAGGTGAGTTACTCGCCACAGAATTCTTAGCCTCCGCCTGTTTCTTTTTGTCGCAAAGTTTACATGGCTGGTCCAGTTAACTTTCTGCTCTGTGGTAACCCCCAGGATGTTGATGGGAGATTCAGCAATGGTAATGCTGTGGAACTGAGCACAAACTGGGGATTAAACCTGGGACATTTGTCATCTGCATTCCTAGGTATTCACTGATTAAACTTATTGTACAATTATGGGAGCTAATTGAAGGGCATTTAAGAAACTATGTTATTAAGTAATAAAATGTATCCAAAGTCAGTAACAACATAAGTTCTTTTGATTTAGAGTAGAAACAAACTGTGGACTCTCTGGTTGTGGGGAAAACTGCTTGTTAGCAGAAATTTGCTCCTGTTTCCAATGATCTCCAGTGAGCATGTGCCGGAAACAGCCTATTAACTGCATCACCGTCATATGCTTGAATGCCAATATGATTGATTGCAGGTCCTTGTTTATAAATTGTTTGGCACATGTCGGTATAATCTTGAATTGGAATGTAGCCATATTTGAATGATGTATACAAGTTTTGGGAGGAGGAAGGGTCTTGTACTTGATAAATTAACTAATTTTCATGTCTACTTCTGACCATATCAGTTCGTTGGCAAAGTACGCTGATTATACAGTGGCAGTGAGCATTTTTATCCATTTTTTAAAGTAATAATTGGCTTTCTGAATTAAGAGCATCAGCCACAGCTATGGCATTTGGCAGTAGTTTCTTGTGCATATAAAAGGGATATTGACTTTCCAAATATTGAGAAGTTTGTATCTTCACAATTAGGGAACATTTCCTTTGCAAATTATTGTTTATGCATTCATGGGATGTGGGTGCCGCTGGCAAGCCCAGCATTTACTGCCCATTCTTAATTGCCCTTGAGAAGCTGGTGGTGAGTCACCTTCTTGAACCCCCAACAGACCATGTGCTGTAGGTGTTCCTGCCATTTATGCCTTCATTACAAGAACACAAGAAATAGGAGCAGAAGTTAGACCATATGGCCTGCTCTGCCATTCAATACGATCATGGCTATCTTTGCCTTCAATTCCACTTTCCTGCCTGCTCCCCATATCCCCTGATTCCCTGCGAGACCAAAAATCGATCTATCCCAGCCTTAAATGCAAGTATATCCTTTCTTAAATGTGGAGACCAAAACTGCACACAGTATTCCAGGAGCGGTCTCACCAAAGCCCTGTACAATTTTAGTGAGACGACTTCTTCATTCCTGTACTTCAATCCCCTTGCAATAAAAGCCAACATGCAACTTGCCTTCCTAATAGCTGCACCTGCATGTTAACTTTATGCGTTCCTTGTACAAGTACACCCAAGTCTCTCTGAACATCAACACTTACCAGTTTCACACCTTTTAAAAAATATTCAGCTTTTCTATTTTTACGACCAAAGTGAACAACTTCTCACTTCCTTACATTATACTCCATTTGCCAGCTTGTCGTGCACTCACTTAACCTGTCTATATCTCTTTGCAGCCTCTCTATGTCCTCGCTGCATCTTACCTTTCCACCGAGCTTTGTATCATCACCAAACGTAGATACATTACTCTCTGTCTCTTCATTCAAGTTGTTAATATAGAGTGTAAATAGCTGAGGCCCCAGCACTGATCCTTGCAGCACCCCACTATTCACTGCCTGCCAACTTGAAAATGCCTCATTTGACTATTCCAACGCATCTCTTTGACCAAGCTTTTGGTCATCTGACCTAACATCTCCTTTTGTGGCTTGGTGTCATACTTTGTTTCACAATGCCCTTGTGAAGTGCCTTGGGACGTTTTATTACATTAAAAGCGCATATAAATATAAGCTGTTGTATTCATCCTGCTGAGCTGTGAACTTTTTTTTTGTTTGCCTAGCCTTTATTATTTTTACAATTTTTTGATGCAATTATTTTTGGCAACTGATGTGGTTATACGATTTCTGTGAAATTATCTTTCTTTGCTGTCTCTTCCCAAACTCTCCAAATGAACAGCTTCCTTCTATTTCACAATGTATCCACAGTATTGTCAGATGCAAGTTATTCTTTGTATTTAAGATGCAATAGCCATGTCATATATAAATGTGAATAAACATGACTTTTTTTTTTCTTTGCCAGATGTTTGTCAGGACTTTATTTGATTATGATCCCAATGAGGATAAAGCTATTCCATGTAAAGAAGCCGGGCTTTCTTTCAAGAAGGGAGATATCCTTCAGATCGTCATCCAGGATGATGCAACTTGGTGGCAAGCCAAACGCGAGTATGATGCCAATCTGAGAGCAGGACTAATCCCTTCAAAGCAATTCCAAGAGAGGTACCCACTAAGTCCACAGCCTTACAACTGTTAAGATAATATAACAATCTTCATGAGCATAATTTGGTGTTAAAAATATACATTGGAAGGAGGTATCTGAGCAGCCTTTGTTTTCTGATTATATTAATATGAAAACAGAATGTTTGTGTGTAGTATATAAGTAGTTAGTAAGCTCAATGCCAAAATAGTTTGGATTTCCTTATATCTGGTTGAAGTAGCTGACAGTAAATGATACCATCAGTGGCATTCCAGTTTGGAATAAGACAATGGAAAACAGTTTCATGTGCAACAATGAGCTGAGATTTAACAGTTTTTTGGCTCCACAAACTAAAATGCGAAAGCTTAAGGATTTGTTTTGTCTACAGTAAAATCAAATGCATTGTTTTGCTTTGCAGTATTTTACAAGAATAAAATGTTGCTGCAATATTTGTTCTTAAAGATTTTTGTAGCCCTAGGTCCAATATTGACAGTTTTTGTAATTGGCTTCTTGCAGGAGATTTGCACTTCGAAGACCTGTAGCATTTGTTCAGCCTCAAAGGAATTCTAATAGACGATCATGTAAGTCAGTATTCACTGTGATTATTAAAACTTTTTTTGGTCTTGGTACATCAGTGAAGAAACCCCAAGTGTTTCCATCCAGTAATTTAGCCCAGTTTCTTTCTCCTCTTAGCTCCCCCCACCATCTCTGCAACATGCCAGCCTGAAGGATATGGGATTTGGGCTACAGATTCTGTACTCATGCTTGATTTGAAGGAATCATAATTCCTTCTGAGTGAAAATGCTTCATGTCAGGCTGTGGCAGTGGGGGAATGATGAAACTCCTCAGCTGAATCAAAACTATTTTAAATGGTAGACAAAACTGAGGCTTATCTAGTTGGGAGTTCTCTACCCAACCAAGCAGAACTTTTAGTCTGTTCCTTCATTTGCAGTTTTTATAACTAAACTTAAGTGTATTCTTATTCATAATTTCACACGATGATCTCTGGTGTATTCCAAATTTCCTTGTGTTCATTAGTTTGCCAGGTAGATTTCCACAGAGTTCAACTAATAGCATTTTACCAGTTTTCAAGCACTTAGGAATTCAGTCTTAACACCTACAGGAGCAGATTGCATTTCTAGACCGTTGGTTAGAATATTCTTGCGTGACTTGAAAAATTGGGCAACTTGATACCAACATGATGTGCTCCCTTTAGGTGTTTGGATTAAGCAGCTGGACTGCCATGTTCTCAAAAATGCATTTTCTATGAATGAATTGAAACCAGCTCTCTGTACCTTTGGCTGCACCAGACATCTTTGGCTATTATTATAGCACTAGGCATGACTTGTAAACTGACATTGTAAGGTTCTCTACATCTTGGATAGCTTTAAGTATTTTTTTTTTTCATTTTGATTCAACTTTTGATTTGTGGAATTGAGACCACATGAACAGGAGGAAGTTTTTAACTGCATCCAAATGTTGTTCATTTGAACAAGATGTAACCTAGTTTAACCGGCAAGTTTTGTCTCTCAACTGGGGTACCACATTCAGTTGCATTTGAACTTAAACAGAGACAAAAGAAAGCATGCATTGTTAATGGTACCAATTTTGAAAAGGCTAAAAGTTTAAAAATAATCTAAACCATGTATTTGCAAGCAATTTTACATCTTGCAGTAATGAACCTTGTCTGTAGTGGCAACTTCTTGCAGACATTTCTCTTAAATCAGTTTACCTAATTAACTTGAATGCTTTAAACATACAAATAATTTTAAAATTAATACTTTTGTTGCAGCTTGTGTAAAGCAAGCATATAAAGTTCAGACTGTAAGTGTAAGGTAAGGGACGAAAGTACCAGAATTGCACGCATCTAATTACAGGAGTTTAGAGCAAGGTGGTGTTTACAGGAACAACTATAGTAATTCATAAAATATAGATGGTGTAATAGTTTTCCCTTGATCTATTCACATGATCTAGAACATAAGAAAACATTGGTGTAAAGATAATGGGGTAGAGTTTCTGCTTTGGGTGCACTTGGGAAACTGCGCCCAAAATATTCTCGGAATTGCAGTTCGAGTTTATGACAGAATGCATTTGAATAATCACAAACGAAAAGACTTCCCTGAACCAATAGAATTGGGCAACGCAATAGAGCATAATTGTTTCTTTTTTTCCCTTTCAATTAAAAATTGTTCCTTGATGTATTTAATTTTATTGATTTTCAATTTTATTAATATACATTTAAAATTAATTTTAAAATGGGTTTGTCACCAAAAATAAGAATTTTGGATGAGGGCTTCATCTATGAGTAATCTGATTTTTAAAATCACTGAAAATGACTTTAAAAACACTACACTAAACCAATTACTAGTTTCATTTTTGTACACTAGTCACTTACTTAGCAAATTAAATATTTTTGTTATGAAAGGATTTTAAAACATGCCTATAAGCCGAAGAAAATGAGAGAAATCTTCCCTAAACAGCAGATAGGCCATTGTTGTGGTTGGGGCCTGATCCAGGTGAATTGAATCTTAAACTAGCATAAAAGATCTTGGAATACACAACTGTAAGTGCTTTTGGGCATAACACATTTGCGATTAGAATTCTCCAATCTTTTGTGCTGGTTTGGCCAATTTAGCCTGGATTGTGCTGATACTACTAGCTTGAATGAGCAGAAACTCTATCCCAATGTTACAGACAGAAAACTAGAGATAGTTATCGTAACACTAAACTTTTATTTTGTAGGAGAAACATTTATTCTTTAGTGTAATAAAACGAATGCCTTGAGGTTTTAAAACGATAATATCAAATTGAAAATAACTTGGCTGGCTCAACAATATATATATGAAGATAAAAGTGGATTGCATTCCAAAGCATATTTGAATCTCCAAGTTTATAATTTGATTTGCAGAGATTGATTATAAATTATCAAAAGTCATTCTTAAAAATTTTTGATGGGAGCTTAGAATCTGTTTTAAAAAGAAATAATTCAGCAGTCTAGAATTCCACTTTGACAAAATGTAGCCCTCAATAATTTTGCACCTGCAGATATATGTGGGCGGTGTAGTGGTTAGCACCGCAGCCTCACAGCTCCAGCGACCCGGGTTCAGTTCTGGGTACTGCCTGTGTGGAGCTTGCAAGTTCTCCCTGTGGCCACGTGGGTTTCCGCCGGGTGCTCCGGTTTCCTCCCACAGCCAAAGACTTGCAGGTTGATGGGTAAATTGGCCATTGTAAATTGCCCCTAGTGTAGGTAGGTGGTAGGAGAATGGTGGGGATGTGGTAGGGAATATGGGATTAACGTAGGATTAGTATAAATGGGTGGTTGTTGGTTGGCACAGACTCGTTGGGCCGAAGGGCCTGTTTCAGTGCTGTATCACTAAATGTGTATCAAAATAAAACCAGAATTTGTGTGCTTGAGTCAATTGTTTTTATCTTGCTGATAGTTATAAAAAGGCACAACCTCTTTTTCTTTCTCCCCTCCCTTTTTGTTGGCTGTTCTAAGATGAGGAAACTATTGAGAGTGGTAGGTTAACTTTTGCTGCCATTTAAAAAAAAATTAAAATAATTTTAGTTATTTTGCTTCTAGCTGTTTTAATTTTCTACTTTTTGAATCTTTTCTGCTTCTCAGAGGAAATTGAAGGTATTTGTACTTGTATTTGACTACAGAACTGAATCCATTTGTTATGTAATATACTGATACAGTGCTAAACTACTTGAGCAATTGTTTATTTTTTACTTCTGTTGAAGGTGTAGAGCACATAGATTATAAAGAGTGCACATGAGAGATATGGTTTGGTAGTTTGGTGTCCTGTAAATACCATTCTTTTACATTTATAGTTCAGTCCATTTGACTTTGCTTCTATTCATTACATTTAAAAGTTTTCAGCGAATTCCATTCTTTGTGAAAAGCTGTTCCATTGGTGTTTACTGAACTTCTGCTGAAAAACATGCTGAAATGGAAAGTTAAGGGACAAAATTATATGTAAATGGAAATTTTTAGAATTTTGCAATATATGGCACACAGTTTCAATCACTGCTCAGGCTATAAGAGAAAGAACCTCAAGCTTTGTGGTGTGGATCTCATTTATTTAATATTCCTGCAAGATGGTCTACTTTAACACATCAGCTCAAATTTACAGGAGTATTGTTGGAAAGAGTGCAAGAATGAAACACAGCTGGAACATTGAATGATGGGTATAAAATAGGCAATGCACATTTTGAAGCTTGTCAGCCACCCCTTGCTATGATAACCGGTTTCTCCACATGGGAAAGCTATAAAATAAGACAATAGGTCTCATCAAAAGTAAATTTGGACACCAGGCCAAGAGATTTGTTATATACCCAGCAGAGTAGGAATGACCTGTGGTTGAGCATGGAGGAAAAGCTGGTCCATCAGTGCAGATTACTGAAAGAGAAGATAAACAATGAAGTATATTGTGCGAGCTTCTGTGTACTGCTTCATTTTCTGAATGAGGTCAAGGCACATACTTATTGCATCAATACTGATGTTTGACGGCTGGCTGACTCGCTCATTTTTTTTATTCTTTCATGTGATGTGGGCATCGCTGGCAAGGCCAGCATTTGCTGCCCATGTCTAATTGCCCTTGAATTTTGGTACAACTGAGTGGCTTGCTAGGCCATTTCAGAAGGCAGTTAGAGTCAGCCACATTGCTGTGTGTCTGGAGACGCATGTAGGCCAGACCGGGTAAGGGCAGCAGATATTCTACCCTAAAGGATATTAGTGAACCAGCTGGGTTTTTATGACAATTGATAATAGTTTCATGGCACCATTACTGAGACTGGTTTTCAATTCCAAATTTTTAAAATGTAATTCATAAATTCAATTATTACATTAAAATTCCTCCAGCTGCCGTGCTGGATTTGAACTCGTGTCCCCAGGGCCTCTGGTTTACTAGTCCAGTGACATTACCATTATGCCACCATCTCCCCTATCGTCATAAAATTTTACCAGGATGTACTCTTAGGAGGAGAATATGATCTTGCCCATTTTGCTGATATAATAGCATTAAAGGAAAAGCAATGTTAGGGTCAATGATTTGTCATACTTAAAGTTTTGTGCATTAATGTGCAATTGAATGCTCCTTAATTCAGTTTAATGGTTGCATGCCCACAAAGTTTAATGACAGCAGTGCTTATATGTATGTTACTTTCAGTCTAAAGATCAATGCATCAGTCAATGCATAGTTGCTAAATATCTTACTGGCATTGTATTGTTTTGGAGCAATACCATAGAAATGTAGAAGTTTACAACACGGAAAAAGGTCAGCGACTCTTCATCAGCAGAACTGAAAACTAATTGCACTGTTCTCTTCATAACCCTGTATTTTCATCTGCTTCAAATGTTTATCCACATTTTTTCCTTAAAAAAAAATGCAGTGATCTATATTTCAGCCACTCCCTGTGACAAAGTATTTCATGCTTCAGCAACCTGCAGTATAAAGAAGTTTTTTCTCATCTGTCTCCTCACTCTCTTATCAGCATTTTAAAACAATCATTCATCATTGATTGCCCAACCAGATGAAATTGGTTGTGAGGATAAATTGGGAAAAGACTATCATTATTTGAAAAAATATTTATTTCATATTAGCATAATTTCTGTTCAAATATCGTAGTATCAATATCTCAAATTCCTTCTCATAACTATATAGTTTGTCATCCTGGTGAATTATTCCAGTGAATCTACACTTTTATGCCCTTTCTATTATGTGGCAATTCAAAATACACAAAGTATTATACCTGTGGCCTAACCATTGCCTTGTACAGACTTATTATATCATTTTTGATGTAGTAACCTATCCCCCTATTTAGAAAATGCAAAATTTTGCTGGTCTTTTTATGACTTTATCTAACTGCACTCAGACTTTCAGAAGTTTGTATATTTTAATCTCTAGGTTTCTCTTCATCCAACACCCTTCAGCATCATTCCATGCATTGTTTGCTCACTCCAATACATTGTTCTTCCTCCTAAAAGACATGGCCTCATATTTCTCAAAATTAAATTGCATCTACCAATTGTCTGCTCTTTCCAATAACTTGTCATTGTCCTCCTTTCTGTTTGCTGAAGCCCTTTTTATTTTGTCAGCAAAATTCGATATCAAGCTACCTGTCCAAGGCTTCTACATCTAGAAGAAAAATGAGCATAGGAGCCTTTAGGATTATGCCACTTCCAAGCCTTTTCCAATCCCAGCAACAGCTATTTATCCTAACTCTGCCCTGTCTGACAACTTTCTATTCGTGATGCTACATTCCCTCTTAATAAGCCTCTTGAGACTTCTTACCAACCAGCTTCTGAAAATCCATATACTTGACAATTACTGCATTTCCTTCCAACTGATTACTTTAAAAAAAAAACTGTTAAATTTGTCGGACACAACATGCTGTGAACAAATCCATCCTGGCTGTTTTGATTAACATATGGATTTCTAAATGCTTAGTAATTTTTTTTTCTCATTTTGGATTCCAAGAGTTTCCCCTACAGCTGTTAGAATCTCAATTGCAGTTACTGCTTATCAGTGGAAGATGGACATAAATCTCCTTTACAAATCAAATTGTAACACAATTTCAGTCCTCCATATTGCAAATGTGTTAATTGTAGATTTTTGGGACTATGCAAGTTTTGTTACATTATAATATTGGACTGGATTTTGCGGTCAGCAGCAAATAAACAACACTTGCTATTCATTGCACTTACGCTGCCCATCGGCTTTTAGTGGACTTCCTGTGACAACTTATGGTTATTAGAAATTCATTTCAGCATGACACACTGTACAGCGGATCTCAGACCTGGAAACAGGGCAAGCAATCAAGCTTCTCTTCAACCAATTAAATTGAAGAATCCTTACTGAGACACCTAGGGCTGGATTTTAGAGGCTATCTGACGGCGGGAACGTTGGCGGGGGGGGCATGAAGATAGCAACGGAGGACGCCCACCACCAACCCCGATGCCGGCAGGCCCCATACCGATCTCGGTGGCGAGGCCTCATGACGGCTGCCCCGCCCGCTCGGTGACGGGACCATGATTTCCATATTTAAATTCATAATTTCGGTGGCGGGTTTTAAAATGCAATCCCCAGAATCTAAGCCAGGATATTTAAGTTTAAAATATTTAATACAGTGTAAAATCATGTACAGAAAGCAAAATAAAGAGGGGGAAAGGAAGATGGAACAGAGATAATGAGACAGAAAGAAATAAAAAAAAGTTTCATTTAAATGTTTTTAGATCTCCAACAATAATTAAAATCTGAAGGAATGAGAATCCACCTTTGTAAAAGTACGTTTTCAGTGCCAGAGAGGCTTGTTAATAGTTAAGACCTAGCACGCCATTAATACTTGAGACTTGAATGGACAAGCCCCAACTTTATCTGGCATGTTTATTGGGTATCTAGTGGCTAAATACTGCAACTTCATGCTCTTCACGTGTTTTAATGCTTTGTGTCTTGACAGTGTACCAGTTTAGCAAAGCTTGTGGCAGAGCAGGGCAAATCAAACAGCAACTTCCTGGTTTCTGCACTTAACTGTACATGCATGGTCGCTGGAAGTTGCTGTCCAATTTATCTATCATATCAGTGAGCTTCACTTCTTATTACTGCAAAATTTGTGCCAATGTTTTTGGCTTTGCGCTATGAGTACTCTTCATTAACTAAGTTGTAGCATTGCTATGAGCAAGTAGGAATGCAGCCTGAAACTGACTGGTTACCCAGTCAGCAGTGGAAGTTATCTCAGTTTGATTTGTAGGTGGAGGAAGGATTAGAAAATTTGATTTCCTTTCATTTGATTTGTTAAATAGAACTGCAAAATCAATGAGATAATGTAGTAGATGCCACAGGTCAATTCTTGTTGGCAAACATTACCATGTAAATAATCAGCATTCTTTGTTTCTGAAGTATTTCAGTGTGGTTTGTGGACTGCATAAGAGATCTAAGTTTTTAGATAGCAAGTGAAACTCGGTGAAATGTTTAATAAATCAGAAAGGCAAATATGGTGCATTTAGTACACTAGCACAATTAAACATTCTGCTTGATGCTTGACCTAAGGAATATATCACTTCATAGGCTGCAATGTTCAGCTGGTAGCACTTCTTAAAATGAATATACATTAGTCTGCCTAGACTGAAGATATTATTGAACTGATTTTTAGTTCAGGTTGTAAGCAAAATCATTTGTGACTGTGACAAATATTGTTTTGCACCTGTTCCTTTGGAAAGATCAGAAGATTGTCCAAGTGAGACGAAGAAGTTCTTGATCAATTTACATTGATGAAGTATCTGCATCTGTGACAAATTTAAAACAATTTTGTAAACACACGTCGGAGCCAAAACTATGTAAATTATTCTCTGCCCCTCCCATCTTTGCATCCTCCTGCTTTAAGCAATATGTACAGGTTATGCATACAGAGCAACAACCCTTTGAGTGCTGATTGACTTTTTGTATTTTTATAATGTGTTTCCTGTCATGTGATTTCTAAAAAAAATACATATTTAATAACTAGTTCGTGGCATGAAGTCAAGACTGAAGTCTTTAGGTGAAATGGCGTTCGAAGGCAGGGGCTAAACAAACAAAAAAAAACAAACCCAAAAAAAAGGGGCTAATTGTACCAGGGTGTGCAGATGTTAATCAGTCCCTATTTTACAATGATACATTTTGTCCTTATTTTTATACACCAAGGATAAATTTCTGTGTCTGCATTTATAATGGAAACTGCCAATGTAAATATGTCATGTTGTTATGACAATCCTTCCCCCCACCCCTATTCCCAGTCATGGTATTGCAGCACTCCTGCTGGCAGGATGATGCAGTTGTTGCATGAAAAATTTGCAAAGGTAGATTCCGTTATAAATGTGGACATAGGAACTTATAATGGAAAAGGCTGACAAATGTTTTCACAGTACTAGAAGTTTTTAGCACTAGAAATTTAAAGAAAACAGAATTACAAACAAAATAATCTCTAGAAACTAGAATGTTATCCAGAGAACCCAGGATCAAAATCCAGTCTATGGCTCTGAATAGTTGTAGCTGTGAAAAAAAGGCTGTGTAGATGTGGGAAGGTAACAAATATGTGAATAGCAGCTAAATGTTTTTAATAAGTAGACCTTTTGCACAGTATTGGAATAACCTTTGTGCTATTTATGTTTTAATGTTAAAATCTTTTAGAACTCAGTGGTGTCTCTTTAAAACTTTAGTGTTATAAAATTTGGATATGAAGTGTATTTGAAGTGCTATGACATGCATCTTTTCTATTTCCTTTTCTTCCTGTGTAAAGTATAAAAGCACTGTACTGAACAGTCAGAAGGAACATTCAGTCCTGAACTGAAAACTCAGTGCTGCAAGGCAATGTAGTGCTTGGTTAATTGGAGCAGCTTACCTTAATAGTGTGCATTGTATCTGCATTTGTGGCTGAGCCTCTAACTGTTCTGCTTCTTTTCTTGGCCTTTGTTCATTGTGGTTATATGCTTTCTCCAGAAGATGCTGAATATGGTGACCTTGTCAGTGGACTCTATATAGGTGAGCAAATAGTCACAGCGCATGCTAATCCTTTGTTTCTTCACTTCTTTTGTTTATTGTCAATTCCTTTCTCCAAAGTGGTGGATATAAATTACAGATTTGTTTTAATGCATCTTGCTGTTTTAGTTTGAGTGTTAAATAATTATTTTTTATAATTTGTAGCCACATTTCTTAATTACATTTAAATATAATATTTCTTCCAAACAACAGAAGAACATCTGAGTCCAGAAGTCGGAGTACTGTCTATGCAAGTTCCAATTCTGGCTAATGATCTTTACAGCAATGGCTCACAAGCACTAGCAGTCGTACTGAACTTCTCACTTTTTGTGGCAATTAATAATTGATTTTTTAAAATGAAAAGTCGTCTGAGAAATAAAATTAAAGTCAGTGAGGTTCAATGAGTCCTGAATGTCCAATTATAGCATGAGAAAAGCATGAGACATTGGAGTAAAAATTCATTTTGGGCATTAGCACAAAGCTGATAATAAGCGTATAGACAGCCCATTTCACACTCTGCGTTATTTTCTTTTCTACTGACTTCGTTGTGTAAATGGGGCTACCAATTTGCTGTCACTCATTTTATGCTGCTGCCCCAGACAAATTTCTACACTATTATTTCTTATTAGTGCATTATGGGCTGAAATTTACCAGCCCCTCAACACCGTAGGTCGTGATGCGGAGACCCGTAAAATGCTAGTGGGAGCGGCCCGCCACGACGCCAAGAAGGCCCCTCCGGATATTAGCGGTGGCAAGGCCTCAGTGCGCGCCCCCCTGCTGCCAAGCCTTCATCTAAGTATCTAAATGAGAGCATTAATAAAATGCAAATTAACTTACCTGCCAACGGCAGCTGTCCCACGCCGATTTGATGGCTAACCAGCCACGATTCTCACTGATGGGGGGGGTTGGGGGGGAGGAAATAAAATGATCAGGGCAAGGCGGGGGGGGGGAGGGGGTGGAGTGGGAAAAACACTTTGTATTGGCCGTGGGGATGGTGGGAAGAAACAACGGCTAGAAAATAGACAAGGAAGTCTGGCAGTGCTAAATGGTATATACTTCAAGCAAGATGTCCAGGGAAGGTAGATGAGCTGAGAGCACAGATTCACATGTTGGAGTATGATATAGCTATTACTGAGACAGTAATGGCTGAAAGAAGGGCAGGAATGGCAGCTGAACATTCCTGGTTACAGGCTTTTCAGATACGATAGAGGGGGATTAAAAAAGGTGGGTGGGTTGGGATATTGATTTTTTTTTTAATTACAGCTGAGAGGAGGGAATGATATGGTAGAAGGACTATCAAATGAGGCCATATGGGTTGAACTGAAGAATGAAAAAGAGGCAATCACACTACTGGAAATGTACTATAGACATGACCTTCCCTTAAATCCATGCTGACTTTCTCTGATTAATCCGTGTCTTTCTAAATTGAGATTTATCCTGATCCTCAGAATTTTTCCCCATAATTTTCCCATCATCATGGTTAGGCTGACTGGCCTGTAATTACTTGGTCAATCTCTTTCTCCCTTTTTAGACCATGGTACAATGTTAGCTGTCCTCCACTCCTCTGACACCAGACCTGTAGCCAGAGAGGAATGGAAAATGATGGACAAAGCCTCTACTATTTCTTCTCTTGCTTCCTTTAACAGCGGTGGATGTAGTATACTTGGATTTTCAGAAGGTTTTTGATAAAGTCCCCCACAGGAGGTTGTTTAGCAAAATTAAAGCGCATGGGATAAGAGGTAATATACTGGCATGGATTAAGGATTGCTTATCAGGCAGAAAACAGAGTAGGAATAAACAGGTCATTCTCGCATTGGCAGGCTGCGACTGGTAGGGTACCACAAGGGTCAGTACTTGGGCCCCAGATGTTTACAATATATTATCAATGATTTGGATGTGGGGACCAAATGTAAGATTTCTAAGTTCACGGATGACACAAAACTAGGGGGGGAATGTGTGTTGTGAGGAAGATGCAAAGCGGTTTCAAGGGGATTTGGACAGACTTAGTGAGTGGGCAAGAACGCGGCAGATGGAATATAACGTGGAAAAATGTGAGGTTATCCATTTTGGTAGGAGGAATAGATGTGCAGACTATTTTCTAAATGGTAAGATTAGAAAGTGTAGATATACAAAGGGACCTGAGTGTCCTCGTCAATAAGTCACTAAAAGCTAACAAGCAAGTGCAGCAAGCAATTAAGAAGGTTAATGGTATATTAGCCTTTATCGCAAGAGGATTTGAGTACAGGAGTAGTGAAGTCTTGCTTCAATTGTATTGAACCTTGGTTAGACCGCACCTGGAGTACTGTGTGTAGTTTTAATTCCCTTACCTTAGGAAGGATATTATTGCCATAGAGGGAGTGCAACGAAGGTTCACCAGACTTGTTCCCGGGATGGCAGGACTGTCCTATGAAGAGAAATTGGGGAAACTGGGCCTGTATTCTCTGGAGTTTTGAAGAATGAGAGGTGATCTCATTGAAACCTACAAAATACTGAAAAGGGATAAACAGGGGAGATGCACCTAAGATGTTTCCCCTGGTTGGGGAGTCTAGAACCAGGGGACACAATTTCAAAATAAGGGGGAAGCCACTTAGGACAGAGATGAGGAGAAATGTCTTTACTCAGAGGGTTGTGAATCTTTGGAATTTTCTACCCCAGAGGGCTGTGGAAGTTCAGTCATTGAGTATGTTTAAAGCAGAGATTGACAGATTTCTAATTACCAATGACATAAAGGGATATGGGGATATGGTGGGGGGGAAAAGGCATTGAAGTGGATGATCAGCCATGATCATATTGAATGGCGGAGCAGGCTGGATGGGCTGAATGGCCTACTCCTGCTCTTATGTTCCTCGCATGAGGAGATAGAAGCTATTCTGGAAAGTAAAGTTAACAATATATCAAATCATAACTCCAGATTTAAAAAAAATCTCTGACTTGATCCTTTGCTGTTTCTAACTACAGAAGCATCACAATATTATATACTGTTTTACAGGGTCTTGGAGAAAATTACATTGGTACTGGTCAATACACCATCTCGAGCTATGTTCATTAGGTAACAAACACTGGTTTTACAGAGCTCTCATTGCTGCAAGCGTAGAGTAACCTTTAACCCTACAGCAAAACTCTGCTATTGACAACTTCTCCAAAGTTCCCTTCTAATCACCATGTTTTAGAGACAACTGGTGATCATGATCTGTTTTGTCAACAGCAATGTAATAAAAAATAAAAAAGTAATCACGTTATAAAACTCTAGCAAGATTTAATGTTGTTGCACCTCTTTATGTACCATAGTATACCACTATACAAATGAGTGTTTACTAAATATATTGACTTAATGTAGTAGCGGGTAGTAAGATGAAGAGAAACATGTTTCTAATTGCTTAGCAATGCTTGTAAAGGGAGTATACCACTTTTAGTCGCACAAAGAATATCACATTAACACAAAATTAAGTGAGGAAGAAGCTGCCGGCTCTAATTTTTCATAAACTAACGACCCAACATAATTGATGATGCAGAGGAGTGACTCTATCACAAGTAAAAATTTCAAGGCTTGCTGAAATTTATCTTGAACTCTTAAGTGCAGGATAGCAATCTAACATTATAGCCCTAATCAGTTGTGTTACACATGGTGGCTCAGCTCCCTGTATTAAACTGTCTTCCATTGAGTATTTGATCATCGATGCCTATGAAAGGGTAATAGCCATGTGACAAATCCCTTAACGCCTTTCTTACTGCTGAACCCTGTATACATCTGTGTTTGAGAGAGACAGAAGGAGAGGTTTAGGACTGAGCTGTGATGCAAGTTTCAAAAGACTAGACCAATCAAACTTCGAGTGTGTTTCTATTTTTAAACATCCTTTTGACTCTGTTGCTTGGTGAAGAACATATACCTAGCTTAGCAGACCTTTGCTAATAAACTGCAGGGCAAAAATGAGACCCCCGGCACAAAATCATGGCAGTGTTGAAAAGAAAGCTAGGATGTTCAAAAAAGTGTAAGATCAGTGGGACCAGAATTTGAACCTTTTTTAAACTAATAGTTTCATGGAGCTCTTTCATATTCAGACATTTAATGGTGCTCAAGTAGCACTTCGTTATAACCATGAAGTATGACTTACATTGCCCCAGATCTAGTAGAATTACAAGTAACTCCTGAATAAACATCCATGTGAAAAGCCTAGGCAGGAGTTTCTGCGAGGCTGCGCTCCTTTTTTGTTTTCAGCCAAATCATTTCAAAAGATCGAGGAATTTCAGGCACAAATTACACACAGTGCAAGTCGAACTTCTGCAATCATTCGTGCTAGTTTAAAAAACATTGAGCAAGAAGCTGGCCCTCTCCCCAAATTGAATTAATCACTGTGGCAAGTTTCCACTTATTGTGCCTGTTTGTGGGCCTTCGAGGAGACCCTTAAAATTAAGGTTTTTTTTAGGTGCAGGGATACTAATGGGTTAAAAGTTTGTGAATATTTTTACTTTACCAAGAAACTGACTACTGTACAACAATGTAACTAGTAAATGGTTCTGTATAGTTTTTAAATGTTATTTTCAGTTATTTAAGATCAGATTACTTACAGGTGGTGGCCAAGGTAATCATTAAAATGCTTATTTTTTGTGATAAACGCACTTTCCGCTGTATTAATAAATACGCTCTAGGTTACCACTCTTAAATATATCTAGGTATATTTTTAATGCAAATTGTTAAAAAAAGATTACGTTCTAAAGTGCTCAATTGTGTTTCTTCATGGAAGATTTTACACTCGGCAAAATGCAGATGAGTTTGAGTGGAAACTTGGGGTGGAAAAAACATCTCTGAAAACAAGCACAATTTTGAGTGCAGTTGCGCCCGGATCTCCAATTGCACCCAAAGTGGAAACTCTTGGCCCCTATGTTTTCATTGACATTCTAGTTCTTCGACAGTGGAGTTTGACTGAAATGTAAAGACTCCTGGGTTCCAGAACACACATTTTATCCAGTAACATCCAATAGTTATATTTTTATGATCATAGTGAGCTGTTTTTGTGAACTCGGGGTATAATTATATGAATTGGATTTTGGAATTTTGCTTTGTGAAAAGAGTTTTTGATATTTTCTGTTCTGTGTATAAGCTACAATATTTTGTCTTTTCAGGTGATGGTAAATGAGTACAGTTGTGGTTGTGGCTAGAAGTCCAATGGTAATGAGTTCAAAGCATATCCTAACCTGTTCTGAAGTTGAATTCAGCAAAACGGATAATTTGGCCTCAGAAAAATTACCATGAAAACTGTTGGGTTCGTGTAGAAACCCAACTGGTTAACTATTGGCCCAGATTTTCCGGTCAGCAGCAAAGGAACATTCACTATGCTTACAGCTGCCCACAGACTTTTTGCAGGCTTTTGAGTGGCTACTTGTTATCAGGCACATGATCTAGCGCAGCATGCTTTACAGGAGATTTGTGGCATGTGTGAGCAGCGCAAGTGACAACGTCTTTTCAACTAAACAGATTAAAGAATCCTGTCTGAGACACGATGGACTAGATTTTCTGGCAGGCATCCAGACCATATGGGGGTTCCTGACCCCAACCGTCGTCAGTCTGTCCTCTGCGCAACCCTCCAGGAGGCGGTATCCTAACTGACTGCCTCCGTGCTCGTCACACTATTAAGAATGACAGCAAGCTCCCAATGCTGCAGGCTGAATCACATGGCCTGCAGCAATGTCAGGGCGGCAGCCCCACTGGGAAAGGTGGGCGCCACTGAGGCAGGCAGGTGTATGAGGGCACCTCAACATGGAGGCATCCTTGGCTAGCCACATTGAAGTTATAAATTAGAAGGCCTGAAGCTGGTGTGGCCATCGGGTTGGAGGGTAACATCTCCACAGGTCTATTCATGATCGGAGGTGCGACCTTTCATCCTCGCAGCCACATAATTGGGACGTGGAGCCTCTAGATCTGTTGTCCCCCTGGCCTGCTGCCAGGAGGCCACCTCAATAGAGCCAGCAGCCTCTGCACATGGCTGGGGTGGCCACTTCAATGTCGGTAAAATACCGGTGCTGGTGCAGAATGGCCCCGACATTGTGCCTAAATTGGACTAATTTGCTGTCCACCTCCATAGACTGCGCAGGCGACCCAGTTCCCAGCCCGCTCTGGGAACGTCTCCCAGGAGGTGGGAATGCATCAAGGAGCCATCTCGACATGGCTCCCCCTCTATTTCTCCGCCTCCCCCCCCCCCCCCCCCCCCACCCCCTCCAAAGTCCTCAAACCCTGTCTCCACGGAGCCGGGAAAATCCAACCTGAAGAATCTAAGTAAGTAAGTTAGGATTAAGAGAGAGAGATAAGAGACAGAAAGAAAAAGTTTTAAAGTTTTTTTTCGTTTGATTTTTTAAATCTCCAACAATAATTAAAATCTAAAGGAATGAGACTCCACACTTTTAAAATTAAATTTTCAGGGCCAGCAAAGTTGTTTGGCAATGAAGACTTAGCACTCAATTTAAAAACTCACAAACTAGAAAGTACCAGCCCTAACTTTTCTGGCATGTTTAGTGAGTATCTAATGGGTAAGTACAACAAATTCACACCCTTACATGTGTGTTAATGCCAAATCTATCAGCGAGGTACTGCTGTACCAAAGTTTGGGGAGGAGCAGGGCAAATCGAACAGCAACTTCCTGATTTCCAGGTTTAACTGTACATTTCCGGAACTTGCTGTCCAATTTACTCCATCATATTGCTGAGTGCTGTTAGCTTCATCATTATTAATGCAAAATCTGGGCCAATATCATGTATGGACGGGAACCTGTCGCACCTGAACAACTAAGAATGTCACCTTGTCAGTATCATCTGCATCCTGACAACAAAAATAAACCAGTGAGTCTCAAATCTTATTAATTATTTCAAAACTACATTGATCTGTGCTTGAAATAATTTTCAGTGAGGATCTATGGACTGTATAGAAACATAGAATGGTTATGTGATACCATAAAATTCAAATCTATTTTTAAGATGTTAAACTTTGCAATTGTCATTTTTCATAAAGTATATGAATATATCCTTTTTATTCAGCATCTCCTCATTGATAAATTTGTTGCCTGAAATACACTTTGCTGTTTTTTTAATTTAGATTTTTATTAATGCTATTCTATTTTTTAGCCTTTCAGTAAGATATTAGACCTTTTTACATTAATAGTGCTGTATTAAGACTTACCATTAACTTCAACATAGTGAATACTTCTGCTTGGGGATCAGCAGTACGTGATTCCATGCTGTGAAGCACAGTTGTCCATGTTTTAGTGCCAGCTTGGGCTCAGTGGGTAGACTCTCACTCTGAGTCAGAATGTTTTGGGTAAAGATCTCACTTCAGAGACTTGGGGCTCGGTGGCGAGACATACACCGCGGAGCCACCATGATATTTCGCGTGGCGGCTCATTAATATGGAGGGGTTGGAACGCCCACCCCCGATGACGTAGAGGGAGCAAGCGCTCTGTCCCTAGCAACGGCATCCTGCGCCTGCGCTATTTTTAAAGAGCTTCAAGCCCTTATCGGTAATTTTTTTTTTTAAAGAGATACAGCACTGAAACAGGCCCTTCGGCCCACCAAGTCTGTGCCGACCATCAACCACCCATTTATACTAATCCTACACTAATCCCATATTCCTACCATATCCCCACCTGTCCCTATATCCCCCTACCACCTACCTATACTAGGGACAATTTATAATGGCCAATTTACCTATCAACCTGCAAGTCTTTGGTGGTGGGAGGAAACCGGAGCACCCGGCGAAAACCCACGCAGACACAGGGAGAACTTGCAAACTCCACACAGGCAGTACCCAGAATCGAACCTGGGTTGCTGGAGCTATGAGGCTGCAGTGCTAATTTAAAGTTTTAAAGTGAAATAGATGTAACGTTTACATTTCTAAATTTAACAAAAGATCGAAGGCCCTCTCCCACCCCCTCCCTATGATCAAACACTTCATTTATTGCTTTTTCCCCACTTAAAAAAAAAATGATGTTCCCATCCCGAACTTTCCCCCCGAACTTCATTACCTTTCCCCTTCAACCCCTTCCCACCATCCCCTCAGCCAATAGTAACAGTTTCCCCCCCACCGCCCTGAAAATTTCACTGTTCCCTGAAAGTTTCACTCCTTCCCCCCTCCCCATCAGTGTTATGCCTCAGATCTGAAAACTGGACTTCCAGCAACGAGCCGGAATATCGGCGTGGGACGGCCATCGCAACGCATTTATTAGCATTTATTTACATAGGTAAATTTTTTTTTTTTGTCTGGCGGCAGGGTGGCCACCCCGAAGCCTTGTCGCTGCCAGTAAAATGGGGCGGGGCCTTCCCGGCATTGAGGCCCATGGCTGGCTTCTCCTGGAAGGATTTTCCGGGCCCCCCACCACGAGCCCCGATGCCCGGGGTGCTGGTAAAATTCAGCCCTTGAGCCCAAAACACTCTGTAGGCATTCCAGTTCAGTACTGCGCGTACCACACTGTCAGATGAAACGTTAATCAGAGGTCTTATCTACTCTCTCAGGTCAACATAAAGGATCCCATAACTCTATTTCAAAGAAGAGCAAGTGAGTTATTCCCAATGTCCTAGCCAATATTTATCTCTAAATCAACATCAGAGGAAAATGAAAAAAAACATCAAAATCATGCCAGAGGACTGGAGGACAGCGAATGTTTTACCATTATTCAAGAAGGGTAGCAGGGAAAAACCAGGTAATCACAGGCCAGTGAGTATAACATCAGTGGTAGGGAATCTATTGGAAAAAATTCTGAGGGACAGGATTAATCTCCACTTGGAGAGGCAGGGATTAATCAGGGATGGTCAGCATGGCTTTGTTAGGGGGAGATCGTGTCTAACTTGATTGAATTTTTTAAGGAGGTGACTAGATGTGTAGATGAGGGTAAAGCAGTTGATGTACTTTAAATGGACTTGAGTAAGGCTTTTGATAAGATCCCCCATGGGAGATTGTTTAAGAAGCTAAGAGCCCATGAGATCCAGGGCAATTTGGCAAATCGGATCCAAAATTGGCTTAGTGGCAGGAGGCAGAGGGTGATGTTCAAGGGTTGCTTTTGCAGTTGGAAGCCTGTGACCAGTGGTGTACTGCAGGGATTGGTGCTGGGACCCTTGCTGTTTGTAGTGTACATTAATGATTTTGACTTGAATATAGGAAGTATGATCAGTAAGTTCGCAGATGACACGAAAATTGGTGTCGTAAGTAGTGAGGAGGATAGCCTTAGATTACAGGATGATATAGATGGGCAGAGCAGTGGCAAATGAAATTTAATCCTGAGAAGTGTGAGGTGATGCATTTTGGGAGGACTAACAAAACAGGGGAATATACAGTAGGTGGTAGGACCCTATGAAGTACAGAGGGTCAGAGCGACCTTGGTGTACTTGTCCATAGATCACTGAAGGCAGCAGCACAGGTAGATAAGGTGGTTCGGAAGACATATGGGATACTTGCCACTATTAGCCGAGGCATAGAATATAAGAGCAGGGAGGTTATGATGGAGCTTTATAAAACGCTAGTTAGGCCACAGCTGGTGTACTGTGTACAGTTCTGGTCGCCATACTATAGGAAGGATGTAATTGCACTGGAGAGGGTGCAGAGGAGATTCACCAGGATGTTGCCTGGGCTGGAGCAGTTCAGCTATGAAGGGAGACTGGATAGGCTAGGGTTGTTTTCCTTAGAGCAGAGAAGGCTGAGGGGGGACCTGATTGAGGTATACAAAATTATGAGGGGCATGGATAGGGTAGATAGGAAGAAATCTTTTCCCTTAGCAGAGGTGTCAATGACCAGGGGGCCTAGATTTAAGCTAAGGGACAGGAGGTTTAGAGGGGATTTGAGGAAAAATCTTTTTACTCAGAGTGGTTGGAATCTGGAACGCACTACCTGAAGAGGTGGTAGAAGCAGGAAACGTCAACATCTAAGAAGTATCTAGATGAGCACTTGAAACGCCATAGCATACAAGACTACAGGCCGTGCTGGAAAATGGGATTAAAATAGATAGGTGCTTGATGGACATGATGGGCTGAAGGGCCTGTTTCTGTGCTGTATAACTCTATGACTCTATAAAGCAGATTATCTGGTCATTATCATATTACTGTTAGTGAGAGTCTGCTGTGAGCAAATTGGCTGCTGCATTTCTTACAGTGCAACAGGAACAACTCTTCAAAAGTACCTCATTGACTGCAAAGCACTTTAGGACATCCTGAAATCATGAAAGACTCTGTACAAATGCAAGTTTGTCCTTTTTAGTTATACTAAACATTTCATTTCAGCTGTGTACTAAGTTTAATATATAAGAAAGAATGATGTCTCGCTTGGATGTTCTTTGTCTTAATTAACAGCACTCTGGAATGACTTGCACTTTCAAATTTCTACACACTGGTAACTTCTATCCAGAACCCTTTCAAGATCTTACTAATAGGTTTTTCAATGGAACTGCTTTCCTAATTAACCTTTCTTCTTGACCTAAAGGTGGTTTATGGAGATTAGTGGAATTCTTCCAGGTGAAAGAGGATGCTTGGGATTTATGAGCTCTAGGGAATTAAAATTGAGATGAAGATAATGCGATTTCCAAATGTAACACTTTAAAATAAATACTTACTAGTCATTTTCAGCTGCATCTGCACTGCCCAATGAGAACATGGGAAAAAAGTATTGTAATAAAAAATCTCACCTGTGATTTATAATTAGGGCAGAATATTTCTGTTCATGGTTAAGTCAGGGATGAAAGTGGGAGTCAATCCCACTTCAGGGGGCAGCATTTGCCAGCAGCCAATTGAGGATGGCAACCAGCCCAATCATAGGGCCGGCAGCTCGCAACCTAAGGCAGTGTCACCACTAGCGGTGGCCAGTGCTGAGGCTGCATCGCAAAGGAGAGCACAGGGATCGGTACGTTTCTTTGAAGATAGCAAGACCAGGCAGGCAGGCCTTGGCGATTCAATGCCGGGGTGGGTTGGGGGTGGGTGGTTGTTACTGTAGACGTGGGGATGGCCATTGCTGCTGGGGGGCCCCCTATGAGGGCCATGGGAGCACCCATTACGGAGGACCCCCACCCAGGAACCCGCTGGAAGGTTGGCTGGATTTACCTGGCAGTCTGTGATAACAGGCTCTCCTGACATGGGCAAAATGCCCACTGGGGTGGGAAGTGGCCCTTAATTGGGCCCATAAGCAGCTGCCGCACAGCTGAGGTTCCTGCTGCTAGCAATATGCCATGGGCTCCCCTTCCAGTGCCTTCCCCTGCGATATTGCCAGCCCTCCTGCCTCCCAGCCTGTCGCCATTGGGCTGGGAAAATTCAGCCCTTAGATTTTAGTTTTGTTTAGTTCACTTCAGGGAATCAAATTACTGTAGACTGGATTTTACGTTGGGTGGATGGGAGCTGGCCATTGACGTAAAAGTCGGTGGCGAACCCGCTTCCGCCTGGCCTGGGGCTCCATCCCGCATTTTGCCGGTCCCCAGGCTTTAATGATTCTGAGGGGGGACTTCCACCCACTTGAGGGAGGAAGTCCCGCCTCATTGAGCTGTCGACCAATCAGCTCTTAATGCCAGCAGCGCCACTGGGAGCAGTGGCTACTGCAACCCAGCTGAGGACATGGAGCCAGGAGTCCAGGTAAGTTTGGGTTGCCTCGCCGGGGGTAATCTGTTGGGCCCCGGCAAGGTAAGGGTGGTCATTTGAAGGGAAGGGGGGTGGCGTTTTGGGTCCTGGAGGTGGTTGGGGAAGCGGGGGCAGCCCTCACAATCGGGTACCCGGTGCCCGATTGTAAGGGCCCAACCCCGCGGCGCGGAGAGGCTGCCAGCTTTTCCTGGGTGATCTTTCCCGGCTCCAGGACGCCCGCTTGCCAGACGTAAAATACGTATGGAGGCGGGCAAAGGCCCTCAAGTGGCTGTTAATTGGCAACTTAAGGGTCTTGATTGACCTGGGGCGGGAGGCCCGTTTCTTGACCTGCCCCCGCCCTACGTAAAGCGGGGTGGGGAGGCCTTCCAGAGCCTCCCGCTCCATTTTACACACCCCCTCCCCCTGCCACCATCTGGCTCGTTGGGGTGGCCTGTGTGTCTGATGTGACTCACCACCAGTTGATGTTCATTATCAGCAGTAGATCGTGTTGGTGCTTAAGTTATACTTGCATAAATTCTGATGGTTTAATTTTTTTTTACATATGACCAATAAGCCTGCAATGAGTCTAGTAGGAATAGCCTTGTACGCTTTGAAATTGTGAAACTTCTACGTAAATGATTTAACAATAAATGTTCTGTAAAAGGAAACTCCTGTTGCAACAACATGGTGTCTGCTGGAGGGGTCAGGAACCTGAAATATAAAAGTGAATATTTAAGGAACGTTCAGGGTGATCAAGGGGAAGTGGAGATTACTGCTATGGCCTCTGCAAAAAACAATTCTTGTTCTTATGTTCTTGCATTCCCATCTTTTAAAACCTGTCTTTCACAAAGCAACTAATTGAACTAATGTCAAAGGAATATCAAGCAACATGAGCATTATTTAATTTCTTGAATTCTTTGTTGCACAATGATGTACTTATTTTCCATTTTAAGGAAGAATGGCTGGGAGGAACATTAACTTAGACCCTGTAACTATTCAACCTGGCAGCAGGAAAATTTACACATCTGATTTTAATTAAATTTGCATATCCAATCAAGTAGTTATAACTATCTAATTGATTGTATGTTTTGAATGTAATGTAGATGTTGCTCAGTTAAGCTGTTATAGTCAATGAACACAAATAAAGAACATTTTTCATATAGCAATGACTATCAGCCAAGTCTTCCCTTCAACAACATTTCAAATTAATTTCTTCTTTATATCCCAACTGGAGTGTAATTATTGTGCACCTCTGATTGCTGCATTATTTTTGCTAGCTGCTCACACTCAATTTTTTTGGTTGTAAAGTGTAAAGTCTAATTACATATGAAATGCATGCAGATAATAGCAGACCTTAAATATGCTGAAACCAAGAAAAATACAGCTGAATGGTTGATGGGGCAACTAAAAGTATAAGCAATTGTACTTTCTTAGATGAGAACATATGCACTTTGAGAGACTTTCAGTTGGAAAGCAATTTTTTTAGATTGAACAACTGATTATAAGTTGCAAAAGTGAATGGAAAATTCTGTCAAATGCCATATGTGTATTATTAGCTACATTTCTTTAGGTTTTCTTGTATTACCGAGATTGAAGTGAGAACATATGAATTTAACGGGCAGGAAAAGACCAGCTCATTCAGGGATCAGCAACCTGCAGCTCCAGAGCAGCATACAGCTCTTTAACTTCTCATTTGCAGCTCCCAAGCTTTTTCAGTTGGATCACATTATCGTGAAAATACCTATTAAAAAAAAGTCAGGAAAAGTAACAGCAGTGTTTTTATTGTGGGGATAAAAAGCTAATCACTGTGCTGCACTTTGCGGTTTCAAATGATTATTTTAATGAAAAACATCATGCTCTAAATAACATGTTTGAGAGGTATAACAACACCCTGGTTATAGATAGTGCCTTTGGTTCAAGATACAGTTTGGGCTGGATTTTAAGAGCTTGCTGCCGATCTCGGCAGCATGTTCAAAAAGTACGCCAAAGAGCCGCTGCAATCTCCCGTACAGTGGCTCATTTAAGTGGCCGAGGCGGTCCGTGCCACGCCCCCCGTTTCCCAATCACCTGGAGGGGATGGGCTGTCTGTCGCCGGCAATGGCATCAGCTGCTTGTATGCAGGCACTGGTGCCATTTTAAAGGGCAGCCAGCCCTGCCGGCAAATTTAATTTTTTTAAGAAGTAATCTCCCCCCCCCCCCCCCCCCCAAAAAATTAAATATATAAATTCATAATGCCCCTTTCCCACCCCTCAATACCAATTACAGTAACTACTTACCCTTTTCCCCCTCCCCCCAAAAATACTTACCTTTTACATCTGACCTCACCCACCCCCCCCAAACTGCGCAATGTTTAAAGGTCAACCTTCCCACCATCTCCTATACCCATTATGTTTATTTGATCCCGTCTCCCCCCTCCTCACACTGAAAATCTTACCACCTCCTCCCCCCTCCCCAGCAGCGTGACGCCGAGTTTCCCCGGACAGGGATTTGAAAGCGCGGGAGTGCCGGCCGCCGCGCCAAAGATCGCGGTGGGTCCTCAAGATCGCAGTTAAGTGTATTTAAATATATTCATTTTATTGATCTGAATATTTTAATTGAGGTCCGTTCGCCCAGCGGCAGGGGAGCTGCCACGAATCCTCGCCGTTGCCAGGAGGATCGAGCCAGGCACTCGTGCATCAAGGTCTGTGGCAGGACTCATCCAGAGCCATCATCAGGCCCCCACCCCCCAACCACGGAACCCGACATTGGGGAGAGAACAAAATACAGTTCTTTGTATGGTTGCGACCGTTATTGCTTCTAATATAGTTGAGACAATAATGTATTCTGAATGTGCTATTATTTTTTTTTTTATTTAGAGATACAGCACTGAAACAGGCCCTTCGGCCCACCGAGTCTGTGCCGACCAAGAACCACCCATTTATACTAACCCTACAGTAATCCCATATTCCCTACCACCTACCTACACTGGGGGCAATTTACAATGGCCAATTTACCTATTACCTGCAAGTCTTTGGCGGTGGGAGGAAACCGGAGCACCCGGCGAAAACCCACGCAGTCACAGGGAGAACTTGCAAACTCCGCACAGGCAGTACCCAGAATTGAACCCGGGTCTCTGGAGCTGTGAGGCTGCGGTGCTAACCACTGCGCCGCCCTACTACACTTATCTAGTGTGTTTAATTAACAGATTAGTGTGTAGATTGTTCATATAATTTTGATGGTTAAACTGTCGAGATTATTTTGTGGAATAAAGCATTTGTTAGTTGTGATTATCTCGATCACCCGCATTATCTTAGTTCGTTGGGATGCAACATAGTTGGTTCAATAATCCTCTATGGGCAGAGACCCTGTTACATGTCTATTTCACATACATTCTCGAAAAATATTCTTCGCAAACTATACAAAAAAGACCTCATACAAACTGGAATAAATATAAACCAGCTACAGGAATGGTCATTTAAAAAAACAATAATTTTTTTAAAAATTGAATTCTCCAAAACAGCAATGAGAAGAGTATGGTTAGAATGACTAATTAAATGGTAGAGCCACTTGGTCTTAACGATGCTAGTATTAGAAGCTTTTTTTTTAAATCACAAGAATTAATAGGCAAAAAAATTGTCTTACTACTTCTACGCATCTTAAATTGAATTTTGTTTTAAAGATGACTTGCGGCTTACGGCTCTCAGTTTTTATTTTAGGCAGATTTTTTTTTTTAAAAAGACTCTTCAGGTTAAAAAAAGGTTGCCAATCCCTAAGCTAGTTCATCAAGCCTGCCCCACACGCATGATGTCTCTTCCCACTCACCCCCACCCCAGCAGCCATGTAATCTCTTGGAAAAGTTGGAAAAAATCCAAGGCCAGAATGGAATGTCACTGCTGAAGAATGCCTCCTTCCCTTTGGCCTGTTATTTTCCTCCCTGTTGCTTAAGGTATCTTCCTCCAACCATATGTTCATACATGTGCTCTCCCTACTCCCCCATTCCTGCATTGGGCACAGTCACCAAAAACTTTGAAACAGTTATGTTTGTGTCATGGATTGAAATTATTTTCCTTTTCTCCAATAATTAGTGCTGCTAGATGTGGGACAGGATTTTGCCCACCGGCTTCAGGACCCTGCCGTCAGACTTAAGTCGAAGTCTGAAGCCTGCACTGCGTGGGGAACAGTCACTCACCTACATTTCCCCTCGAATTGGCCAATTAATGGCCGGAGGGCAGGCTAACCCTCTCTCCAGCTCTTTAAAATGTAAACTAAAAAATAGATTGAATATCCTGGCCACCATTGTCAAGGGTGTGGGGAGCCCCTCCACAAGGTAGCCTGCAGCTGCAGCTGAACTCAGGAAGAGCTTTTAAGCCTGCATGTAGTGCTGGACCCCTGGGCTGCCACTGGGAGGCTGCCTCCAGGCAAGTACACCAGCCCCACCACCCGCAGGGACCTATAGACAGTCTGGAAAACCCCAGTCGGCCTCTGGCAATTGGCCTTAAATGGCCATTAACAAGGTGAATTGGCTATCTGCTACTTGTGGACAGGTAGCCCTGCTCCCCACACCGACCACACATCCCGCCTCTGGGAAAATGGTCTGGGGACAGAATGGAACTAGGGAACCGACACACTGGCCAGCAGTGCGTAATTCAGCACCCGCTTGTATGCCTCCATGCCTGCCCCATCAGGGCCTGAAAATCCAGCCCACGCTAAAGCTAGCATTACCCTCAGTTATGTAGCGAACAGAGTTCCACAACAAGTATTATTTTTTTGAGGTTGAGTGAGCTTAGCCCACCAGCAACGTACTCCCGTCAGCTTGGCATCATTGGTAGCATTTGAATCTGTTATGTGTAGATTGTGCCCTGGCTAACATTCATCATTCAACCATCAAAACACATTATCCAATCATTTATCTTGCTTTGTGTTTCTAGGACCCTGATTTGCATAAATTTTGGGCATTGACCTTAAAATTGCCTCAAGCATTATAAAGCAACTTTAACTACACTTCAAATGTAATTCATTGGCTATCAAGTGCTTCAGGCCATCCTGAGGACGTGAAAGATGATACATAATTCTTGTTACTCATTAGAAGCAGAACAAAATCTTGTGCTCAATTTTTTAAAACTCTACATGTCCCTAAAAGGTCTTGATTTTCAAACATTTATTATTATTTTCAAAAAATCTGCATTTTAAAAAGTAGTCATTTTAATATCACCAAGGTTTGTGGATCTTCAAACTGAGTCACTGCTAGTCTAACAGTGATAGCATGTATGAATAAATATAAATGGCCATGTATAATCATTTAATTTTTTTATCTTGTGCCACTATGCACTGGTTCTCAGACCACTGCCAGTAGCTTTAAATTTCTGTTTGCTGACTCTCCAATCCAAAGAAAATTTAATATTTCTGAAATAAATATTCACACTTCAGACATTTTGCAAATTGAAAATTGATTAAAGTGTTTATTATTCATAATCAGTGAAAGTTCACAAGTATTAAATTTTAGCATAATTTTGTTTGGTGTTAGAATGGAAAAAGGCCACATTTGGCATGAGCAATTAATTTTCAGATTCAACATCAATATTCAGTACAGTAAAGTTGTGGGATATAGTTATCCTTACCTCTAGACTTGACTATTCCAGTGTACTCCTGGCCAGTCCCTCATTCAACCCTCTGTAAATTTGAGGTCATCCAAAACTCTGCTGCCCATATCCTGACTCGCACCAAGTCCCATTCACCTACCACCCCAGTGCTCGCTGACGTTGGCTCCTGGTTAAGCAATGCCTCGATTTTAAAATTCTTGTCCTTGTTTTCAAATCCTTCTATGGCCTCGCCCTGCCCATCTCTGTAATCTCCCCCAGACTCCCCCACAAACCTCTGTATCTGCACTGCTCTGAATTCATGCTTCTTGAGCATCCCAGTTTGTAATTGCACCCCCATTGGTGGCCATGTCTTCAGCTGCCAAGGCCCTAAGCTCTGAAATTCCCTCCCTACACCTCTCCGCCTCTCAACCTCTCCTCCTTTAAGACGTTCCTTAAAAACTACCTCTTTGGCCAAGCTTTTGGTCATCTGCTCTAATATCACCTTATCTGGTTCAGTGTCAAATTTTACTTTATAACACATTAAGGATGCTACATAAATACAAGTTGGAATGCATTTTTCTACATATTTCATAAGGGCCTGTGTGATTTTTTTTGACTCTGTAATGAGTCACACACAAATAAGTCACCCTCTTGAGTGAAAACAAATATCTCAAACTGATAACACTGATTATGATAATGACTGACACTTGCGTTAGATCTTGATGATGGACTATTGGTTAGGGAGCTGACGTTTAAATGAAAAATCATAAACATGCAGTGCTTAAAATTTACCTACCACATGTTCAGTTCTCCTCCTCCATCGTATCTGTTCTGATGCAATCTTCCATACTAGCTCATCTGATATGTCTTCCTTTTTCCTCTACCGAGCCTTCCCCCATCATGGTTGGTAGGCCCTTGACTGTGTCCGTCCCATTTCCCACACTTCTGCTCCCATCCCTTCCCCTGCCTTCCAGACAGTGATCGGGTTCCCTGTCCTCACCTTCCACCCCACCAGCCTCCATTTTCAACAGATCATCCTCTGCCATTTTGCCCACCTCCAGCGCAATGCCACCAGCAAACACATTAGAACATAAATAGGTGCAGGAGTAGACCATATGGCCCATTGAGCCTGCTCCGCCATTCAATATGATCGTGGTTGATCTTGGGCTTCAACTCCACTTTCCCACCCACTCCCAACATCCCTTGGTTCCTTGAGAGACCAATAATCTTCCCTTCCTTCCACTTTCAGCATTCCGAAGGGACTATTCCCTCCTGACACCCTGGTCCTCTCCTCACACACCCGCAGCATCCCCTCCCCTTCTCTCAGCAACTTTCCATGCAGATGCAGAGATGTAACACCTGCTCTTTCACCTCTCTTCTCACCTCTCCAAGGCCCTAAACACTCCTTCCAAGTAAAACAGCGATTTTCTTGTACTACTTTCAATTTAGCATACTGTATTTGCTACTCAAAATATGGTCTGCAGTGCATTGGGGAGACCAAACAGATTGGGTGACCACTTTGTGGAACACCTGCATTCGGTCCTCAGGCATGATCTTGAGCTTCTTTTCATCTGTCATTTTAATTCTCCACCTTATTCTCACATTGACCTCTCTATCATCACCCTACTACAGTGTTCCAATGAAGCTTGACGTAAGCTCGAGAAGTAGTACCTCATCTTTTGATTAGGCATGTTGCAGCCTTCTGGACTCGACATTAAGTTCAGCAATTTCACACGGTAATCTCTGCCCCCATTTTGTTCCCTTTTTCTTGGCAGGTTTTGGTTTTACTCTTGATTTTCTCTTGTATTTACTTTTGGATGGCAGCTATTCATCATTCTGCTTTTTGCACTTCCTTTAGACACATTTTTAGTTTCTTTGCTTGTCCCATTACCACTCCCTTTGACCCTGCACCACCAATTCTTTTGTCGTTCAATCTTTCCTATCTTCCACCCTATCACATTAGGTTCCGCCCCCACCACACCCCCCCCCCCCCCCCCCTCCTGCCCCACTTGCTTACAACCTATTACTTTTCTAACTTTCCCCAGTTCAGATGAAAGGGCATTAACCTTAAAGGTTAACGCTGCACAGATGCTGCCAGACCTGCTGAGTATTTCCAGCATTTTCTGTTTTTATTTCCAATTTCCAGCATCTGCAGTATTTTGCTTTTGTAGAGGTATACTCAGTATCAGTTAAACATAATAGTGTTTTATTATAATTTTTTTAAAAGTGGAACTCTTGCTTTAGAACAGCTGTTTAGAAGCAGCCCAGGCAAACATTTTGTGTAAAACGATCCTTGATGTGATATAAATTCTTGCTCCAGTTACATCATGCCAAAGAGCTGCTCTCCAATCCACTGTCTTTGTTCATCAGTGGAGCAAGACTTCATGCCTCATGGTCATGTGATGTGTTTCGGCCGACCGCTCCATTCAAAGCCCCTAATCAAGATATATGATTCTGATTGTGATGGGAGAAACGCACTGTTAATTCAATCCCATCCCTCCACAGATAGCCTAACATATCATTTTAAACTTTCCAAATTAAAGAAAGACCCAGCCAAATTGTACCATCTATTAACCCCCGAATGAAGCTAACCAAACCAGGTGTCTTTAAATCAAAAAATTGTTTAATTTATAAAACTAAATTTTAAACACTATGAAGATATAAACAACATTTAAATTGGAAAAATTACAGTCCTTGCAAATTTACAGTCCAATGTTGCTTGAAGCCCTTACAGCCGTCCGATGGGGAAAAAAGGTTCTTCAACAGTAGACCAGTCCGTCGTCTAATTCCAGCAGTAAGTGATGCTTTCCTTCTCCAGTGATGGATTTCAATAATTAACAACTTGTAAACACTTTCAATAGAATCAGTCTGACTTTAGAGTTTTTGAGGGATAAAAGAGTGTCACAGTCTAATTTCCTTTCCTTCAGTTTAAATTATCAGAGATCTCTGTTTTGGCTTGACTTTTTTTAGAATTTTGAGAGATAATTAAACAGACTAAATTCTGTTCCTTCAGCTTAAATGGCAGAGAGCTCTTAGGCGCTAACACCAGCTGTCTGTCTGTGTTCTGTTAGAACAGATTGTCTTCAAATAAAAAGCCAGTTCAAAAAATAATTGCAACATTTCTATCCAGTCCTGGGTCCCTGAAGGCTGTTGCCAGGTAACCAGGATGCATTCTCTGAAGCTGGTTGGTTCCCTCTCCATATGGTTGTATCCAACGGCAACCAAAATGCATTTTCTCTAACTCCTGAGGCTTGTTGGTTCTTAAAGCACTATGACTCCTTTTCCAGCCTTAAAGACATACCACATATTCCCTGGAGAAAAAAAAAACTACAGGACCACGACAGATGGGACGCATGGCATATTTACAAACAAGCACTGTTGTATTCAGTTGTGTAATTTATATAATTCTTATACTTGGAATGCTTCTGCTGATTTCAGTGCTTAAGCTCATGTTATATTTTTGGGCTGTATTTATTTTGATATCTTCCAAAAAGGAATTCCAGTTGCCCACGAATGTCTGATTCATCTTGAACTGGCAAGGTTGGATAAGCATGTGATTACCTCCAAGGTAACAATTTGTTCGGGTTAGGAACATTAGGTTCCAAAATCAAGCTTGCTATTTTGGGACAAATGCACGAAAGGAATAGGGTTGAGAGAATTTTTATTAACTTCAATCATACCTTGTTCAGATGTTCCTTACCTTTGCATAAGAGGATAAATGTTGTGGAGTAACAGCATTAGGCAGAAAAAAAAGCTATTAGTTGTAAATCAGTTCACCTTATTGTGTAAATATTTGCTGGCATTCATCAAAGATTATTTTTACATTCCAAGAAAACAAAAACTTGATGGGGATCAACAAATGTTGGATTGCTCATGCTTACCAACTTTCTTTTACTGAAACAAAAAGCATCAGATTCAGCAGACTGCAACTTAACAGCAGTTCCAATATTTCAGGCATTGACATGCTTTATATTTCTAGCCAAGTATTTTGATACTTAAAATCCATTATAGAAAATTCCCTTCCCTGTAGACTATAGCCTCTTTAGTGGTGAATATTTCAGAAGGCACCCTGCTTCAGCAGATAATAAAATCATCATGAAAATGAGTATTTGAAGGCTGAATTAATTACAGTAAAATTATGAGCAAAACCATTAGAAATAAGTACATGCTGAGAACATTGAATTTATCTGCTCCTGATGCTTTTTGGCCCAAATGTGTGCAAAAAAAGGTCGAACACTTATTTACCTAGGAGATGTGTTCATATTTTTAAATTGTAGATAGTATGATCTGCATATCTAATTATTGATGCGGGACAGTAAAGTGCTGTCTATTGGTTTGTAAATTTAAAAGGCAGCATTTAATTTTAAATAGCTAAATCAGTGAGACAATAAGTTATTGCATCTTTACTACAAGTATTAAAGGGATTATCTTCATGAATAAGTGTTCGGAAAGCTTTTGTTTGGGGATGGAAGAGAGCTCGAAGAGTTGCATACTGTTTTAGTCCTGATACTGCAGAGTGCAAGTGATGTGATCCAAAATTATTTTCTTCGTGGTATAATTTATTGGCGAACAAAGATATTTTTTCATGAAGGCAGTGTCAGTTCAATGCTTAACATGCTATGCTAAGAAACAACAAACAAGTCGGCATTCCAAATTACTGGGTGGAATCTTACGAGGCCTATGGCGACAAGCTGGGAGGCCGGTGGGGGGGCAGGGGGGCTGACAAGGTGGGGTGGGATGTCATCGGGCAGTATGCCCAACCTTGTCTGCTTCCTTGCCATTTCTTTGCAGCGGACACCATGGCAGATGGGAAATCTACTGGGAGGCCAATTGAGCCACTGAAGTGGCCTTTTAAGGGCTACCGCCTGCCCCCACTGGCATTTAGCTAGCATCAGAGGTACCCGCTGCCAATGGTGGCCTCCTAGCTGGCTCATGGTGGGGGGGATGGGTGCCTGCTACTTGGCCACTCCATGGTCCATGGAGGGGCCCCCTGGTGGCAATGGCCACCCCCGCAGCACGACTATCACCCCAAGTCCTCACCAACATCCCGCACCCCCGACCCCCCTGATCGCCAGGGCCGACCTACCCTCCTGATTGACCCCAGTGAGCCCCAGCCCACTCACCTTGTGTGGTGGCTGGCATCCATCATTACAATCTGCAGTCCCAGTAGTGGCCACTGCTCCTGGTGGTGCTGCTGGAACTGAGGAGCTGCCGGCTTTCTGATTGGCCCGCAGCACCTGGAGGCAGGCAGCCTTCCTTACAGCAGCTTGAACGGTGGGCTGTTAATTGCCTGCCCGCTGTTCAGTGCAGCCGGGGTTCCGACAAATGGCGGAGGCGGGCTTGCCCTCCCGATTTCTGTCCTGTTGCTGGGACCCCCACCACCAGAAATCCAACCCACTGTGTGTTGTAATTTAGTCCAACAAGAAGTCCTGGTATAATGTGGGGAATATTGTTTGCCTTATTTTTATGCATCCCTCCAATGTATTTCAATTAACAACTTAGCCGAGTGTTGGCAAAACATAATGCCACACACAGAAGGCCGGAGTAAAACATAGACAGTTGAGTGATTTGAACGTCGAGCCATTTGACGTCATCTGTCAAACATAGAGGCTGAAAAATTGCTATAACTAGAATGCACTAAAATAGAAATTTTATGTATATCGTCCTTGTTTGTTTAAACATTTCCGAGCTTTCTGCATGGTTTTATCGTTTTATATGCTTATCATATTGTCAAAAGAGCTAAGTGCAGTTGTGAGTTTATCATTGTGACAACCATCAGCAATAGAGAATGATTTCCAGTTTACACCCATCAACCAAATTATGAACATCCATGTAATGCAAGCAGAATGTAATTTGGAGCTATCTTACAATATATCAGCCATCAAGTGCACCCTACCCTCAGAAGACCATCTCCTTCCATATTTTTGTGCTATTTCCATTTCCTGTACTCTTGAGTGTGGTTTCCAAATTAGTGCTAATTCATGCTGTGGATTTATACCCTTTGAGACTTGGGTTGAAACTTTCCAGACTTGTTCCACTAGTATCTTTATTGGTTGTCAAATGCAATAGCTTCAGTTCCATCTGACTGAGCCAGGTTCAGATCATAATGCTAGGGGTGAAAGTACGTCACTTCAAAAATTGCTAAGTAGACTGATCTGGGACATTGGTCTTTTTCTAGTTAATTGGGTTGGTTCATAAATTTGGTATAATATACTATTCAAGTTTTAATCTCTCCCTTCAGATAGCGATAACTTAAATGTCTTAGTGACGAAAACACCAATAAAACTGAAGTCTGAAATATGTCTGTTTCAATTTTCACAAAATGCTCAGAATACTTACTAACTCCCATTGTCATTTGGAGTTATCAACTAATTATGTATGAGTGGTGTGTGCGTACCATTTCTGATTCTGCAGTTGGCTGATGGGACCTGACTTGAAGTTGAAATTCTAAAATGAAGGTATAAATCCTCTTCAAACTAACATTCTTTGCTTGATCAGATGCAGATGCGCCTGACATTTGCCATATATTTCCTTCTCTATTTTCTCATAAATTAGATTGAGTTTTTACCTCACCCATATTCCTTATTTTTAGCAGTTTTTTCAGTCACTACATGTAATCCCTCACTCTTTTTATTCATGACCGAAACCAATTTCCTTATTTTGTTTACTATGTCTAATTTTGGAACATTCCAACAGCAGCTTAAACTTTAGCACCTATTTTCTTGTCTGTATTGGCTTCTGTTTATTTTATTGCCGCTTATGTATTTGTGTCATGAAGTTAAGTTGGAAATCACTGACATGAGTGCTGCTCTTTTGTCCATCAATAATTGTTGAATTGCTGAAATTGAACCAAAACCTCTTCAGCTATGTCACTTTTGTTTGAGAACTCTAAGCAGGATCTATAATTCATGCTGATAGCTAACGAGATTGTCTCCTTTTTGCATGTGTTTCATTAAATGAAGATCATTTGTAGTATTCAGTCCCTATCAGAATCATGTTTCTAGATAGTTTGTTGCAACAAGTACCAAATATATGCAATATATAAAGGCATTGCCTTTCATCGATTAACTGTATAGCATTATATATATATGATAAAAATTGTGTTTTTGGCAATGCTGGAAAATTTGAAGCTGGTGTGATTTTGTTGTTTTATAAGTTAGCTTACCTATCTGGTCACATATTTAATTGCTTTTTGTTTACGAGAGGAAATTTCTGCTCATCAATATATGGAATATCCAATCGAGTGAAGGCAAAGCCTTCATGTTTCAACTACCCAGAGTCAGCATTGAGCATTCTAGGTCACTGTAATAACAACCAAGTTCATCTGCTTCTATTCTGCTTTGACAATGTGCCTTATCATGAATCTTGCTGCTGCTGCTCCCCCCACCATTGTACTTTTGTGTATTTTCTACACCGTTCATTTCTTGGTCTTGCTGGGTGAGTTTCCTGGTTTAGTGTGTCTTTGTGCCAAATTTGCAATAAGGACATCTGTTCCAAATTCATTACACTTAGCACTTGTACAGACAATAGATTGAAGAAAATTTCATCTATCAGTGTGGGTTGGTTTCAAACCAGCATTTGAAAGGCTTGTACATGAATCCACTGTGCCACACAGTATCCAGTAATTGCTTTCTATTGTCAGTATTACCTCATAGTTATGGCACGATAGTGCGCTATTTATTTTGTCAGAGTGGTCACCCGGACAGTTGAGTTCCTTATGTCAGTTATATCTGCACAGCAAATGCTATGGTCCTGCCCACAGGAGGTGAATGACAGTAAGAGGGTTAGTCACATGGCTTTTGCTCATTCCGTTGCTGAGAAGCTGTATAGCCAGACAGTTCTAGAAGGCCACCTGCATATGAGAATGCTGCATTGTGTTGAAGAAATAAGAAATGGAGGGAGGAATTATCAAATATTTCCCTTCTCATTAAAAACATTGCACAAGTATTTGTATTGTGTGTCATGTGGTCCAAATACTTATCAATTTGACAATATATTTCAGTGAGGGGAGATAATGTATGTAGTGCAAATGTATGTAACCCTATTACTGTGAAGAGATTTTCTTTTATGTACTCTCCTATTTTTGGCCTCCTCATTTGATGTGTATATCATGGCAACAGCAGTAATTCAACTGATGTTTAACTGATTATACAGATTTTACAATCTTTCTGGTAGATTATGAATCACAGGATACAAGTAATATCCACATCATTAAATCTAATAACGCCATATCAATTATTTTTTCCTGGTTTAATTTTTTTCAAAAAGTTTTATTTAAGTTGGACCTAAACTGCGTGAAGTGAATCTCAGTACTAACAACTAATTTTTGACTTAATCCATGTCCTCAATCCACATACATATGTATATGTACGTATTTTTAAAGCTATATATATTTTTACTGTGTGTTTACGAAGGGAAAATGTTCCACAAACATCGTGTTTTCAGGATTCATTCCAAAGGTAGCATGATCATTCTCGGTGGTTTTGATGAATAGTAGCAGTACCATAGGTAATGTTGACTTTTTCTTTGTTTTGTATAGTAACTCTTGATGGGGCTTTACACTGATTCGAGGCTCTAGTAATTCTCAATTTTTACAGCTGGTCTCAGAAGAAGTTTTCGACTGAGCAGAAAAGACAGAAAGACTAATAAATCCATGTACGAAAGTAAAAGAAGTGAACAGTACGACACAGCAGATGTACCAACATACGAAGAAGTCGTCTCTTACCAGCATCAACCCAATGAAAAGTATAGGCTGGTAGTTCTTGTTGGTAAGTGCTATTTTTAACTCCCATTGTATTTTTGTTGCTGGTTTTATTACCTTATATTGATTTATTGACAATTTTCTTCGCAATTTGTTGAGAATGACTATTCAAATTATTGTGCTATGTTATGACTAATCTGTTTCAGACTGTCAACAAATCCCAGGAAAGTTCTGCTTCATTTGGAAGGCTAATAATTACAACTGTTTAAAATTTACTTTTTAAATAGGCACTTCAGTGGTGCTTGTTCTGTTACTCCCTTTTCCCCATTCAGTGCTGCCTCATTCCTTCAGATGTATTTCTATCCAAATTCTTTTCTGATCTTTCACTTCAAAATTAGCTTCAGTTTTCTTACCTGCTATATATACACTTTAATTCAAATATTAAGAATGCAGGGAAATTAGAATTGTTTTAGTTTTTGAGATATGAGCGACACTGGTGAAGGCTGTATTTATTGTCCATCCCAGCCACTTTGAGAAGGTGGCTGTGGGCCCTCTTAAACTGTTGTGATGATGATGCTCCCATGATGGTACTATGTAGAAAAATCCAGGATTTTGACCCTGCTGTTGAATTTTATGGCGCGTATTTTGCGGTGGTAATGGCAACGAAACTATCGGCATTTTTCATCACTCCTCAACAACTGACAGCATCTTCTGGAGACTGCAAATGCACAATTAAAAGCAGAAATCTAGAAGTTGCTGTCAGCGAATCTACACTTGTCCATCGGGTGTGTGTTGATGTCTCCGCGAATGAAATCAATTATAAATCACTGAGGTGATGAGAACTTCCTGCTTTATGCTGCAGTATTACTATTTAAAAACCCTCCAAAACGTTATGTCTTGTTAATAAAGTGTTTAGTGGGTTTTTAACGGTGTACTAAGTCATAACTACTGTTGAAGAAACTCTCTGGCCCTGGAAATATAATTTTATACTTGTCATATTTTTGCATTTTGATTTTTTAAAAATTCCGATTTTTAAAAAATTCCATGTTTTTAAAAAAAAATTTAAATAATATTTTATATGTCAGCTTCTAATGTGTATGTCCCAATCTTTAGTTTGAATTCTGTAGAACTCATTAAAAAAAGTGAAGGATAATCAGTGCATTTTACTTCCTGGTTTGCTCTCTATGAAAAATTATCAATGTGATTGGCTACTTACCCTGCTTGGTAACAACACTTTTGCTGAACACCTATCTTGTCGCCAGATTCAAATTAACATTGGGAAAGGTGCAATCCACACCACAGAGATCGCTAGATCTTTGTGGGCAGTTTTTTACCATTCACCACTGACTGTAAAATACAGGCCGATGTTCACTCTTCCTGCGCTGTGGCTGCAGTGTGTACTACCTATAGCTTATTGCAACAGCAGTTTCAAGTCCAACATCTATCATGAGACTGACAAGAACGGCAACATCATTGGAAGTGTACCCATGATCTGGTTGATCTATACCTCTGCTTGATTTACCCATCTTTGCAGCATGTCTCTTGATACCCTTACCCAATAAAAATCTATCAGATTTTTGTCTTGAAAATTTCAACATCAACAGCCTTTTAGGTGGGAGAGTTCCATATTTCCACTACCCTTTGTGTGAACAAGTAGTTCTTGATTTCATTCTTCAATGACCTATTTCTGATTTTAAGATTGTCAACATGTTCTGGATTGCCCAACCAGAAGAAATAATTTCTCTGTATCTACCTTATCAAGCCCCTTGATCATTTTAAACACCTCAATTATATCACCCTTCAACTTTCTAAGTACAAGGGAATACAAAGCAGCTTTATGCAGCTATTCTTGATTGAAGTAGTTTCTTCTGAATTCCCCATTCGATTTATTACTCTCTCTCTTATATTTATGGGCCCTAGATTTTGAATCCACTACAAGTGGAAGTACCTTCTCTAGAACTACCCTTTCAAACCCCTTCATCATTTTAAAGACCTCGATCATGTAACCTCTCAGCCTTCTCTTTTCTCGAGAAAAGATCCCCAGCCTATATGGTCTTTTTTGATAGTTGTGACCTCTCAGTTCTTGTATCATCCTTATACATTTTTTGCACCTTCTCCAATACCTCTATATCCTTTTTATACAATGGAGACCAGAACTGTCCACAGAACTCGGTAAGTGTCGTCTAACCACGGCTCTGTATGTTTAACATGATTTTCCTGTTTTTCAATTCTGTTCCCTTTTTTAACAGCCTTACTAAACTGCATCACTCCTTTTTAGTGATTTGTTTATCTGCATCCCTAGAACCCTTTGCTCTTCAACCCCATTTAGATTCTTATTATCCAAGCAGTGTGGCCTCCTTACTCTTCCTACTAAACTGCACTATCTCACAGTTACCTATATTGAAATTCGTTTGCCAAATGAAGGTCCATTCTGCAAGTTTATTAATGTTTTCTTATATTTTGTCACAATCTTCCTTTGTATTAACTAGATACCCCAATTTGATGTCCAGAAATTTAGAAATTGTATTTGCGATTCCTGAGCCCAAATTGTTGATATAAATGGTGAACACCAGTGGTCCTAGCACCAATACTTGTTTAACACTGCTTCCCACCTTTTGCCAATCTAAGTAGCTGCCCTTAGTCCCTACTCTCTGTTTTGTAACCAGCTTGCTATTGATTCTGCTACCTGTCCCCTGATTCACATGCTCTGACCTTAATCTTGAGTCCACTATATGGTGCCTCATTAAAGGCCTTTTGAAAATCCAAATATCGTGCATCGACTGCATTACCTTCCCTATTGTTTCTGATACTTCCTCAAAGAATTCAATGAGATTGGTCAAGTATGACCTTACCTTATGAAGTCTGTCCTGATGAATCTATTACATTTTCAATTTCTGGATGATTTTCTGTTATATCTTTGAGTAAAAATTCCATTATCTTTCCTAACATTGATGTTAAGCTGACTGAACTATAGATTTGTCTCTTCAATCTGATGTCTGTAATCAATCAGACGTCTATAATCGCACATTTGGGTATGGTAGCATAGTTGTTATGTCACTGGACTAGTAACCAGAGGCCTGGATTAATGATCCAGAGACATGAGTTCAAATCCCAACACAGCAGATGGGGAATTTAAATTCAGTTTATTAATTAAATCTGGAGTGAAAAGCTAGCATGAAACTACTGCATTGTCATAAAAATCCATCTGGTTCACTCATCCTTGTTCTGGCCTATGTATCACTCCAGGCCCACTGCCATGTGGTTGACACTTATCTGCCCTCCGAAATGGACTGTGGAAAAACAATAAGAATAAAACTGGACAGACCATCCAACATTGACTGAAGTGCTGGATATGACCAAGGCAAGTCCAGCCCAGTCAACCCTGCAAAGTCAACCTCTCTAACTTCTGGGGATGTGCCAAAATTGGGAGAGCTGCCCCACAGACGAGTCAAGCAACAGCCTTACAGTATGACAGAATTGTACTTTTCAGTCAACATATCACTCTGTTTTATCACCATCCCTTTGTAGACTTGTCCCACCAGGAGGACATGGTGGCACAGTTGTATACAGTCGGAGGGAGTGACCCAGGCAGTCCTGAATGTTGACTCTGGACCCCATGAAGTCTCATGGCATCAGGTCAAACATGGGCAAGAAAACCTCTAGTTGATCACCACCAATCATTCTCCCTCTGCTGATGAAGCAGTACTGGGCCACTTTGAACACCACTTGAAAAAAGAACTGTGGGAAACAAAGACACAGAATGTTTTCTGGGCAAGGAAGTTTAATGTCCATCACCAAGAGTGGCTTGGTAACACGACTACTGACATAGTTGGACTAGTCCTGAAGGGTATATCTGCCAGACTAGACCTGTGACAAGTGGTGAGAGAACCAACACGAGGGAAAAACCTACTTGATCTCGTCCTCATTGAGCTGCCTGTTGCAGATGCATCTGTCCATGACACTATTGATAAAAGTGACTACTTCACTGTCCCTGTGGAGACAGTCACATCTTCACACTGATAACACCATTATGCTAAATAGGATAAATCCAGAACACATCTGCCAGTTCAAAACTGGGTATCTGTGAGGTGCTTTGGGCCATGAGCAGCGGCAGAATTGTATTCAACCACAATCTCTCAATTCATGGCTCGGCATATCCCTCACTCTACCATTGCCATCAAGACAGGGGATCAACCTTGGTTCAAATGGGGTGTTAGCAAAGCTTATGGGATCTTGGGTTTTATACATAGAGGTATTGAGTACAAAAGCAGGGAAGTTATACTAAACCTTTATAAAGCTCTGGTTAGACCACAACTAGAGTATTGCATCTAGTTCTGGTCACCACACTTTAGGAAGGATGTGAGGGTTCTTGAGTGGGTGCAGAGAAGATTTACCAGAATGGTTCCAGGAATGAGGGATTTCAGCTATAAGGTTAGGTTGGAGAAGACAGGCTTATTCTCCTTGGAGCAAGGAAGGTTGATTGAGGTAATAACATTATGACAGGTTTAGATAAGGTAGACAAAGAAAACTGTTCCCATTAGCTGATGGCCCAAGGACTAAGGGACACAGATTTAGGGTTTTGGGCAAGAAATGGGCGGCACAGTGGCGCAGTGGTTAGCACCGCAGCCTCACCGCTCCAGGGACCCGGGTTCGATTCTGGGTACTGCCTGTGCGGAGTTTGCAAGTTCTCCCTGTGTCTGCGTGGGTTTTCGCCGGGTGCTCCGGTTTCCTCCCACAGCCAAAGACTTGCAGGTGCTAGGTAAATTGGCCATTGTAAATTGCCCCTAGTGTAGGTAGGTGATAGGGAATATGGGATTACTGTAGGGTTAGTATAAATGGGTGGTTGTTGGTCGGCACAGACTCGGTGGGCCGAAGGGCCTGTTTCAGTGCTGTATCTCTAAATAAAATTTTTTAAAAAATGAAGGAGTGTGAGGAAGCTTTTTTATGCAGCAAGTGATAATGACCTGGAACACACTGCCGAGAATGGTGATGGAAGTGGAAACGATCAATGATTTCAAACTGAAATTGGATGGGCACCTGAGGGAAATAAACTTGTAAGGCTACAGGGATAAAGCAAGTGAATAGGACAGACTGAATTGCTCTACAGAGAGCCGCTGGGACTCGATGGGCTAAATGGCGTCCTCCTATGCCATTATGACTCTATGGCATCCAAAAATGGGCAAAGATGAACAATAGCAACTAAGGGGAGGAGGAGGAGGCTCAATGAACATCCACATCCTCAATAATAGTAGAGCCCAGCACATGAGTGCAAAAGACAAGGCTGCAGTGTTTACAACAATAGTCAGCCAGAAGTACAGAGTAGGTGATCCACCTCAGCCTCCCCACCATCACAGAAGCTAGTTTTAAATCAATTCGATTCAGTCCACCTGATATTAAGAAATGGTTGAGCGTGCTGGATACAGCAAAGGCTCTGGCAACATCCCTGCTGTAATGCTGAAGATTCGTGCTCCAGAACTCATCTTGCCAATAGCTAAGCTGTTTCAGTACCACTACAACCCTGGCATCTACCCAACAAAGTGGAAAACTGCCTACATATGTCCTGTCCGTAAAAAGAGCAAATTCAATCCTGCCAAATATTTCTTCATCAGCAAAATGATGGAAGATGTTAACAGTACTATTAACCAGTATTTACTCAGTAATAACCTGCTGACCAGTGCTCAGTTTGGGTTCTGCCAGGATCACTCGGCTCCCAAGCTCATTACAGCCTTTGGACAAAAGAGCTGAATTCCAAAGGTGAGGTTAGAGTGACTGATCTTGACATCAAGGCAATTTGACTGAGTGTGGCATCAAGGAGCCCTAGCAAAATTGAAGTCAATGGGAATCGGGGAAAACGCTACATTGGTTGGAGTCATATCTAGCATAAAGGATAGTGTCTTAGGCCCACCCATCTTAGCTGCTTCATCAGTGACCTTCCCTCCATCATAAGGTCCATTTGCAACTCTTCAGATAACAAAACAGTCCGTGCCCTCATGCAGCAAGTCCTGGATAAATGGCAAGTGACATTCGTGCTACACAAGTGTCAGGCAATGACCATCTCCTACAAGAGACAGTCTAACCACCTTCCTTTGACATTCAATGTTATTCCATCACTGAACATCTTGGGAGTCACCACTGATCAGAAACCTAGCTGGACCAGCCATATAAATATTATGACTACATGAGCAGGTCAGAGTCTGGGTATTATGCAGCTTGTGACTCACCTATGTTCTCAAAGTCTTTCCACCATCTACAATGCACAGTTCAGGAGTGTGATGGAATACTTTTCACTTGCCTGGATGAGTGCAGCTCCAACAACACTCAAGAAGCTTGACACCATCCAGGACAATGCAGAACGCTTGATCGGCACCCCATCCACAACCTTAAAAATTCACTCCTTTCTCTACAGGCACACCAGCAGAGCCCGTCTGGTTCACTAACGTCTTTTAGGGAAGGAAATCTGCTATCCTTACCTGGTCTGGCCTGCATGTGACTCCAGACCCACAGCAATGTGGTTGACACTTAACTGCCCTCTAAAATGGCCCAGGAAGGTACTCAGTTGTCAAGGGCAATTAGTGATGGGCAACAAATGCTGACCTTATTAGCAGCACCCACGTCCCATGAAAGAATTTAAAAAAACCATGGCTACTGTGTGTACCATCTATAAAATGCACTGTAATAACTCTTTAACAGCACCTCCCTTTATCCATGATCTCTAATGCTTGTAGACAAGGGCATGGGATCACCACCACAAGTTCCTCCCTCGGAAATATATCACTGTTCCATTATCATTGCTTGGTCAAAATCCTGGAAGTCCCTACCTAAGCACGTGGGAGAACCTTCAACACATGGATTGCAGCATTTAAAAAGGTGGCTCATCATTCTCAAGGGCAATTTAGGATGAGCAATAAATTGCTCAATAAATTGCCTTGCCACATCCCATGAACGAAAAAATCTCCTGATGAAAGGTCACTGACCTAAAATGTTAACTCTGTTTCTCTCTCCACAGATGCTGCCAGACCTGCTGTGTATTTCCAGCATCTTCTGTTTTTATTGAAAAGAAAATTTTCCTGGTTTGTCAATTAACTTTAACACCTTGAATGCACTTATTTTATTGTCAGAATCATGACAGGTCAAAATCAGGTCAAAATCCTGGAACTCCATTCCTAACTAACAGCACTGTTGGTGTACCTACACCCTGAGGACTGCAGCGGTCAAGAAGGCAGCTCACCACCTCACCACTTCTCGAGGGCAATTAGAGATGGGCAATAAATGCTCGCCTAGCTAATGCCCATATTCCCCCAAACAAATAAAAAAATACACAAGAAATAGGAGCAGGAGTGGACCATATGGCCCGTCGAGCCTGCTCCACCATTCAATACAATCGTGGCTGATCTTAGGCTTCAACTCCAAAAATCTTTCTATCCCAGCCTTAAATATATTCAACAATGGATTCCAGCAATTAATTCCAAAGATTCACAACCCTTTTAGTAAAGTAATTTCTCTTCATCTTAATCCTAAATGATCGGCCACTTATCCTGAGACTGTGCTCCCGTGTTTTAGATTCCCCAATCAGCAGAAACAATCTCTGTGTCTACCCTACTGAGCCACTTCAAAATCTTACATGTTTCAATGAGATTGCCTCTCATTCTTCTAAACTCCAGAGAATATAGAGCCAATTTACTCAGCCTCTCATCATAGGTCAACCCCCTTATCCCAGGGACCAATTTAGTGAGCCTTCGCTGTACTGCCTCCAATACAAGTATATCCTTTCTTAAATGTGGAGACCAAAACTGCACACGGTGCTCCAGATGTGGTCTCACCAAAATCCTATACAATTGTAGCAAGACTTCTTTATTCCTGAACTCCAATCCCCATACAATAAAGGCCAACATGCCATTTGCCTTCCTAATTGCTTGCTATACCTGCATGCTAATTTTTTGCATTCCTTTTTCGGGCACACCCAAGTCTCTTTGAACAGCAGCACCTAAAAGTTTCACACCTTTTTAAAAAATATTCTGCTTTTCTATTCTTGTGACCAGAGTGAAAAACTTCACACTTCCCTACATTATACTCCATCTGCTGTCTTGTTGCCCACTCATTTAAACTATCTGTATCATTTCGCAGCCTCTCCTTGTCCCCCCCACAGCTTGTCTTTCCACCCACCTTTATATGATAAGCAAATTACTTTCTGTCCCTTCATCTAAGTCATTCATAATAGATTGTAAATAGCTGAGGCCCCAACACTGATTCTTGCGACACTCCACTCTTCACTGCCTGCCAACTTGAAAATGCCCCATTTATGCCCACTCCTTTATCCATGCTAATATATTACCCCCAACTCCATGAGCCCTTATCTTGCCTATTAACCTTTTGTGTGGCACCTTATAAAATGCCTTTTGGAAATCCAGGTGTACTACATCTACTGGTTCCCCTTTATCTAACCTACCAGTTACATCCTCAAAAAACTCTAATAAATTTATCAAACAGGATTTTCCTTTAGTAAAGCCATGTTGACTTGTTCTAACCATACTGCGCTTTTCTAAGTGCATTGTTAAGACTTTCTTAATAATAGTTTCTGTATTTTCCCAACGACTGATATTAGACTAATTGGCATGTAGTTCCCTGTTTTCTCTCTCCTTCCTTTCTTGAATAGTGGTGTAGCATTTGCCAACTTCCAATCTGATGGGACCTTTCCCGAATCTATGGAATTTTGGAAAATCATAACTAGCACATCACTATCTTTGCAGCTATCTCTTTTAGAACCATCAGGTATAGAAACATAGAAAATAGGAGCAGGAGTAAACCATTCGGCCCTTCGAGCTTGCTGCGCCATTCATTATGATCATGGCTGATCATCCAACTCAGTAACCTGTTCCCGCTTTCCCCCCATATCCTTTGCTCCCTTAGGCCCCAAGAGCTATATCTAACTCCTTCCTGAAAACATACAATGTTTTGGCCTCAAATGCTTTCTGTGGTAGTGAATTCCACAGGCTCACCACTCTCTGGGTGAAGTAGTTTCTCCTCATCTCAGTCCTGAAAGGTTTACCCCATATCCTTAGACTATGACCCCTGGTTCTGGACTCCCCTGCCATCGGGAACATCCTTCCTGCTTCTTCTCTGTCAAGTTCTGTTAGAATTTTATAGGTTTCTATGAGATCCCCCCCCCCTCTTCTGAACTCTAGCGAATATAATCCTAACCGACTCCATCTCTCCTCATACGTCAGTCCCGCCATCCCAGGAATCAGTCTGGTAAACCTTCGCTGCACTCCCTCGATAGCAAGAACATCCTTCCTCAGATAAGGAGACCAAAACTGCACACAATATTCTAGGTGTGGCCTCACCAAGGCCCTGTATAATTGCAGCAAGACATCCCTGCTCCTGTACTCGAATCCTCTCGCTATGAAGGCCAACATACCATTTGCCTTTTTAACCACCTGTTGCACCTGCATGCTTACCTTCAGCAACTGGTGTATGAGAACACCCCGGTCTTGTTGAATATTCCTCTCTCTCAGTTTATAGCTGTTCAGATAATCTGCCTTCCTGTTTTTGCTACCAAAGTGGATAACCTCATATTTATCCACATTTTGCTGCATCTGTCATGCATTTGCCCACTCACTCAACTTGTCCAAATAGGCCATCAGGTTCCTGGGATTTGTCGGATTTTAGTCCCTTAAGTTTCTCCAATACTTTTTCTCTGCTGATATGGATTTCTTTAATGTCCTCACTCTTCTTAGCCCCTAGGTTACTGTCTATTTCTGGTAAGAACTTATGTCTTCTACTGTGAGGCCAGACACAAAATACTTGTTCAATGTCTCTAGCATTTCCTCATTCCGCATGATAATTTCTCCTGTCTCTGCTTCGAAGGGGCTAATGTTTACTTCAGCCACTGTCTTCCTTTTTATACACTTATTAAAGCTCCTGCAATCTGTTTCTTGTATTTCTGGCTAGTTTATTCTCATATTTTACTTCTTCCCTTTTTATCAACTTTTTGGTGACCCTTTGGCATGTTGATCAAGAAATGCTGGAGCCAGAAAGGCCATGCTGGCAAATGTACAGCAAGTACTGACTATTTTTGGCTCTGGACACCTCTGAGTTGGCATCATTGCTGGCCCTGGCTACTGTTTTGCTGGATTCTCTATGAATCTGTTCTGAACGTTCTGTGAAGACTTTCGGTGGTAATAGTTTGTGTAGAGTAGATGTGGGGACAATGCACATTCTACAAATAAAGATCTCTCCTCCCATGTAACATATTTAATAATTTTTCATATTGCATAAATGATGGAGGGTAAGGGAAGAAAAAGAGAGAGCTTATCAGATTACCTCTCCCACATTATTCTCTTTTAAGTCAATATGCACTTAACAAAGAAAGATGCCACACTTTTTGATATGTTTTTGTAAAAGGTATTGTATTGAAACGGGTTTTTTTTTGACAAGGTTTGATTTAAAACCCAAACAAACTAAGTTTTGGTAAGCAATGACATTGTTATGGTAAGGCCGAATCATATATTAGGTGGTGACATCACTGAGACAAAAAATGCAGACTTACTTCACCTTTCTCTTAAAGGCCTAAACAATGCAAAACTTACTGGCAACCAACTTTCCATTGGTAATTTCTGAAGTATTTCCTCCCAGCATCTGCTGTGCATCAAGGAAGACCATTCTGAAGAGGGGTTGAATTCAATTATAGAAAAATCCATCAAAGCATTCTCCCTTTTTTCTGAAGCCTGGAAGGATGCAGCGCTCTGATCATGCTGTCCAAGAGTGTGTGTGTGTTTCAGAGAAAAAGGGGAATGCAAGGGACAGCGTCTGTATTTGGAATTGCACTGGATAACTGCTGTCATATTGTACACTGATGGCTTAAGACAAAAGATTAGAAAAATACTGATGCTATATGATTCTGTAAAAGTGATGTATTATTATCATAACGTAGTTGAATGTATAAATCATAACCGTATCACATTCGCACATTGCAGCCTGTAATGGATGATTTGCTTCACACATTCAAAAACTATAAACTCTTGACAGTTTAGTCTGAAATGACTTATTTGCTATATGTTTCTCAGGATTTTAAAATTTCTGTAGACTTATCAGGCCAGGTTTTTCTCGCTTCTATTATTTTTGAGATAAAGTAGAGTAAAAAATGGTGTAACCCAAGTACAGAATGCTTGTAGTTGTCTTTGGTGCTCATGAGTGATAGCAAATTAACAGCCCGTTTTACACCTCATACAATTTCCTTTTCCATGGAAGCATAAAAGCAGTGTGTACTGAGACAGGGTGATATGGCCCAACCTTTTTTGACATCATGCATGAATGAACTAGTTCAGATAAGCTTGGTATTTTTGCTTCAGCATCCTTGATACTATTTCTGTATCTTTATAATGTTTTTTGCTTGTAGCTAACGACGGCTTATTTTTAACTCATTTCAAATCAATGAGCTCATTTCAATGTGATGAAAGACCTAGATAGGCTATGTAGGCTCAAAACAAATATATCCCCAGGGATAGATGAAAACTAAAAATATCTATCAGGCACAGACAAGCATTATGAGGGAATTGATGGACACTGGGAAGGTACAAGTAGATTGGAAACGAGCTAATGGGCCCATATTCAAAAAGAGTGACAATACAAGATACCAGCAACTACAGACCCTTGAGTCTTGCTTCCAGTCCATGTGAAATGATGGAATAAATTATCAAGAATAAACTTGAGGATTATCTGTACAATAATAACCATTTAACAGTTGTCAGCCTGGATTCAGAGGGAAATGACCAAGCTCTTCAAATTCTTTGAGGAAGTGTTAACACAATTTGACTGGAGTAAGCCCTATCATAGGCTGTACTTTGATTTCCAAAAGGCTTTTGATAAATAGTTCTACACAAAAGATTATTTCTTAAACTCAAGGCTCTGAGATTCATGGTAAGCCTGCGCATGGGTAAGAAACTGGCTAAAGGGTAGAAAACAATTAATGCTTGTTCGAGGAGTTATATTGGAGTGAGGGAAGGTACTGAATTAGCTGCCTCAGTTCTGGCACCACTGCTGTCTAATTTACATAAATAACCTGTATTCAGAAACTCAATGCAAAGTGGTCAAGTTCACAGATCACAACAAACTAGGGAATTGGACAAGACATCTCAGAAACTATGTGTAGTATCTAAGTGCTTACAGCATGGCAGATGGAATTTAATGTGGATAAGTGTATGAACTACATCTAGCAAGAAGAAAGAGAGATGTACCTGCATATTCCATGAAAGGTGTTGCATTAGCAAAGGATGATGCTGCAAGACACCAAAGAGTCTCCGTAGATTCGAAACCAAGCATACCAAATCAATGCAGAACAGCAAACCATACTATACAGTAGAACATAAATCAGAGGAGATGATTATCAAACTTTATATGCTACAGTGCTGTTATTCAACCCGAAGCCCAGTTGGCTCTCTAAGGTAGATGTAAAAGATATCATGGCAGTTTCAAAGAGGAGCAGGGGAGTTTCCCCAGTGTCTTGGCCAACCTTTATCTCTCAGCCAACACCAAAAACAGATTACCAGGTTATCCAATCCCTCAGCCTTTCTGCTCTGGAAAACATGTCTTACTGCTGCGGGGAGGTAAGAATTGTGCAACTCCAGAGCGGTATTAACACCTTTTCTTGCTTTTCTTAATTAACCTTTGCTTTAACTTTCTGGTGTGGGGTCCACTGAGTCTTGGGCTTAGATTGCAGCTGTGAACAGAGGCCCAACTCACTGCCAAAAATGTAGGTCTGTCAATTGATATCTGTGGACTCTCGAATTATCCCAGCCTCTCTCGTGCTCTGAAACTGGCCTGCTCCCTATCATGAGAACGCAGCAGTTTCAAGCCACAAAGATATTGGGATAACCCAACTCCCATTCCTGAATCTACCTTCTTGCGAGAGCAGAAGTGAGTGATGATATGCAGATAGACATCAGGAATGTTGTACCTATTGCAGCAGTAGGGTTGCAATAAAAATAGGGTAATGTTGCACCCTAGCACTTCCTGCTTATAGGAAGTCTGTCTTGAAATTATCCTTGGCTAAATAGCATTGTAATAAGGCATTATTCTAGCGTGTTCAACTGATTATCAAATAATTTACAGGTAGTGTTCGAATTAATCTCTAGAGTTGCAATAATGCTGTTCAGAAGTATCATCATGTGGTCAATTAATCATGCTTTTGGAGAGTTTTGAGAACTTATAAATTTGATTTATAATGCTAGGCCCAGAAGAGCAGGTTAATTGAAGCTAAAATAAACAGATTTGTCCTCTTGTCTGGCTTGCTGGAAGTTAACCATTCACCAGTGACGTGAAGCTGAAGTTTATGCTTGTAAACTTATCCAATATCATGCCTGAATGAGCCTTACACCCAGAACAATAATTTGGGAAATACGGCACTCATCGCTCTTGAACACTGACTTCACCAGATTGCTTTAAACTTTAATAAGAATGTTAAATTATTGTGGATTTTTAAAAATCAATTATGTCACTAACTTGATTGAGTTTTTTGAGGAAGTGACGAAGATGATTGATGAAGGAAGGGCAGTGGATGTTGTCTATTTGGACTTTAGTAAAGCCTTTGACAAGGTCCCTCATGGCAGACTGGTACAAAAAGTGAAGTCGCACAGGATCAGAGGTGAGCTGGCAAGATGGATACAGAACTGGCTCGGTCATAGAAGACAGAGGGTAACAGTGGAAGGGTGCTTTTTTGAATGGAGGGCTGTGACTAGTGGTGTTCCGCAGGGATCAGTGCTGGGACCTTTGCTGTTTGTAGTATATATAAATGATTTGGAGGAAAATGTAGCTGGTCTGATTAGTAAGTTTGCAGACGACACAAAGGTTGGTGGAGTTGCGGATAGTGATGAGGATTGTCAGAGGATACAGCAGGATATAGATCGGTTGGAGACTTGGGCGGAGAAATGGCAGATGGAGTTTAATCCGGACAAATGTGAGGTAATGCGTTTTGGAAGATCTAATACAGGTGGGAAGTATACAGTAAATGGCAGAACCCTCAGGAGTATTGACAGGCAGAGCGATCTGGGCATACAGGTCCACAGGTCACTGAAAGTGGCAACGCAGGTGGATAAGGTAGTCAAGAAGGCATACGGCATGCTTGCCTTCATCGGTCGGGGCATAGAGTATAGAAATTGGCAAGTCATGCTGCAGCTGCACAGAACTTTAGTTTGGCCACATTTAGAATATTGCGTGCAATTCTAGTTGCCACACTAGCACAAGGATGTGGAGGCTTTGGAGAGGGTACAGAAGAGGTTTACCAGGATGTTGCCTGGTCTGGAGGGCATTAGCTATGAGGAGAGGTTGGATAAACTCGGATTATATTCAATGGAACGACGGAGCTGGAGGGGCGACATGATAGAGGTTTACAAAGTTATGAGCGGCATGGGCAGAGTGGATAGTCAGAAGCATTTTCCCAGGGTGGAAGAGTCAGTCACTAGGGGACATAGGTTTAAGGTGCAAGGGGCAAAGTTTAGAGGGGATGCGCGAGGCAAGTTCTTTACACGGAGGGTGGTGAGTGCCTGGAACTTGCTGCCGGGAGAGCTGGTGGAAGCAGGTACAATAGCGACGTTTAAGAGGCATCTTGACAAATACATGAATAGGATGGGAATAGAGGGATACGGTCCCTGATAGTGCAGAAGGTTTTAGTTTAGGCAGGCATCAAGATCGGCGCAGGCTTGGAGGGCCGAATGGCCTGTTTCTGTGCTGCACTGTTCCTTGTTCTTATTTGGGGAAATCAATACACAAAGATTAATTGGATTCCTAAACTGGCTTTGAATTCATTATGAATATGAAAATATGATATCAGTGATCCAATGCAATTAAAATGCAGTGCTACCTATTTATCTTGAACCCCTGTATCTTGAAATGAAACCTGATTTGACAAAAAGGTTAAACCCTAGTTCCAGATCCACACATTAATACCAAATACTTACCATCTATGCTGACTTTGGCATAAAATCTGGCACACTTTCATTGAGAATTTTTAAGTCCCTAACACTGTTAAGGGAGCTTTGGTGAAGTTGACCATGACACCTTTGAAAGAGATTGACCACGTCACTTGGCCCTGATTGGGCAGCTCAGCAACAGAGAGGATGCACCAACTCTGACAGAAGGGAGCTTTCCTGAAATTGACAGTGGGAAGATAATAGGAAACTGGATGTCTGCTTAAGTTGACAAACTGCTCATGAGAACAAAATGAGAATGGTTCCCAAGATGTTTCACATAAGAGGGTGGGACTATATAAGACTGAATGTGATTTCAGTGAAATCAGAGCTTGTATGGTCATGTTATCTGAAGAGCTCCCAATTTAAAAAATAATCTACTCCTGTCCAAATATCTTGGAAGGTTTTCCCTTATTTTCATTCTGGCTGGGTTTTTTTGCTATTAATTTGGGGAGATTGATTTATATTTTGTTTATATTCCACTGACTTGAGTCCATTCAGCTCCTACAATGCACTTTGCAAACAAATTTCTAGCCTTCCCTGTCCATGCTGTATGTCCAGAGAGCATGGCAAAGTTTTTTTTTGTGAAGAAGAGAAAGCAAGTTGTTGGCTGAGGCATTCACTGCTGCTGTGATGTGCAGTTTCCTTCTTACAGTTCTCCCAGACAAAATTTGACTCCCAATCCACTACCAACATAAGGCAGTGCGAATGCTGCAAAGAAGAAGGGAGGAAAGAAATCGGTACAAAACCCAGAAGAATAGGGAGAAAGCAAAGGTTCCTAGCGGGACCCTCAGCCAAACAGCCAGGTTGCAACATCACTCCATAATCCCTTGTTGCCCCAAAATATAAAATGTATCTATTAATTCTGAACTGCAATAGAAACTGCAGTCAATCCCTTCCAGGGAGACCAAGTCAAAAGCCCACAAACTGACACCCCTAGGGATGCGAAAGACACAAATGTCACCAGGACTTACCACTAAAAATAGGCCAGAGATCATCCTGCCTAATTGATTGTGTCACACCTCAGTAAAGAGAAATTTTATGCAATCTCAGAATGTGGGCTTTGCTTGCAAGACCAGCATTTATTTTCCATCTATCATTGCCTGAGAAGATAGTGATGCATCTGAGTGTCTTGCTAGACTACCTCAGAGGCAGTTAAGAGTCAGGCTGACTACATTGATCTGGGACTGGTGTTGCATATAGGGCAGACTGGTTCTGTAAAAAAAAAAACCAATTGGGTTTTTTACAACCATCCAACATGGTCACTTTTACTGAGACCAGCTTTTTAATTCTAGATTTTTAAAAAATCAATTCAGATTCTCAAACTGCGTAGTGGCACGTTCTCTGAATTATTAATCCAGTAACATAAACACTGAACTGCAAACATTTCCCAATGAAAACATTGTTTTAAAAAAATTATGAATGTATTTGCAAATGTTTTCATTGGGAAATGTATGAAAAGAAATTGTTTTCTCATGTCTATGTATTACTGTGTGGCAATAGTGACTGCACATTCCTGATCCCCCTTCCTTCTACCCTTAACCCCATGTCCCCAGTGACATGGTTTGTGGTAAATACAGTCAGATCACTCACGGGTTTGACACCATTCGTGACACAGAACGATCTTCAATCAGCGTGAGACCGGTGAAAACGAGGTTGAGGTGCCAGAATAATTTACTCATAACATTTTTTTTTGAATTTCTAAAAGTAAACCATACTGCTACTAAATTACCTGTCAGTTATGAAGATAAAATATTGGCTTCCTGTTTTAAGGGCTTAAATTCAAGTAGCCTGCACTGACATTTAAATTTGATTCTTTAGTCGACAAGTTTCTCATTCTCACTCAAGCATTAAATGGAGCATTTTACAACAGTTGAGTTCTAGTCCGTTCCCACAGAAGTGGTCCTTGTTTGAAAGAATCAACACTAACTGTGATGAAGGCTAATGGCCCATAACGTGTTGCTTTTCCAGTTCACTAAAGATTGTGTAATGGCAGGTAACAGCAATGGGAATCAAGTGGTGTTAAACTGCACTGAGGAATATTGGTGCTGTTGCATATTTCTGATTGTATTTTTTTTCTTATAATGTGACAGGAAAAATTGTGTTCTGCACTTTCATACCAGTTGGCTTCCTTGGCTCTATAGTCATCCTGACATACTAGCTGTCAAGCACTTAATGCACTTGTCTGAAATTTCTCTCCATGTTCTTTTAGGAGAGCCATTAACCCATTAAAAAAAAACACACAGGTAGATAACTCCACTGGAATGACAGGATAATTTTCGGGAAATAAATTGAGAGTTCATGTACTAGTATCACATTGTGTAATTTCAGGGAAAATTAGGTACCCAGAACTGCATGTAATGTACAATGTCTTGTACAAATTCAAAGCAACGTCTTTGCTTTTAGACTGAATGCTCCAAGGTAAAACTTCCAGAATTCTGCTTGTGAAGGGGGAGGCGGGCAGCAGGAAGAACAAAAGGGAAGGTGTGTGATAGGGCGGAAGGCAGGAGAGATGAAATGACAGATGTCATGGAATGAAAGGCAAAGGCAGTGCTAAGAGTATTTCCAGCACTTTCTGTTTTTATTTCAGATTTCCAGCATCCACAGAAATTTTGCTTTTATTCCACAATGACTCTAGTTGGGTAAACATATTTCACAGACATAGCAAAAAGAAACTCCATAGGACTTGTCTAATCCAGGTATGGATAAGATGAAAACCCTTTGGATAGGATTGAGATACATGAGGGAAAAGAGACTAGCTATTCACATCTGCTATAGATCTTCAGGTCAAGTGGAAAGATTTGACAAGAGTTTTGTAACTAAATAAGGATAGTGTGTACAGGAATATATGCAGTAGTTCTAGGTGATAGATTGGGAAATCTGTAAGGTGTGTACCTAAGAATCAAAATATGCTCCATGGCACAATATTGGATTGTTACATTGGCAAGGAACCCAGAAAGTGGTGCAATTGAACATGATATTAAGTAACTAACGGGACCATAGAGCAAAGAACATCTTGGCAACAGTAACCTCAATATGGTAGTATTTAAGATTAGGCTCATAATGGAAATGAAAGTGAGTACAATAGATGCATTCAACCTTAGAAAGGCAGATTCTGAGGGGTGAACTAAGGAAATTGGATTGGACAGCGCTGTTGAAGGGGAAAAGCATAGAAGCAAAGTGGATCATGTTTAGAAGTACGAAACATAGAGTATAAAACAGTTACATACCACTTGGGAAGAAGGCTTAACAGAGTCATGGAGTTATAGAGAATGTACAGTATAGAAACAGGCCATTCAGCCCAACTGGTCCATGCTGATGTTTATGCTGAACACAAGCCTTCTCCCACCACTCTCATGTAACCTTATCCTTTCCTTCATGTATTTATCTAGTTTCCCCTTAAATGCAAGCAAGCAACAATGAAAGTAATGCAGGATGTAAGATGAATAAAAGATTGTCCCTAAATTATGAAGGTATAGCTGGTATGGCGACCAAGACAAATAGAAAGCCAAGGATAATAGAGGTTAAGAAATTGGTCAGATTGTTTAAATGAAAAATGAGGTTTGAACAGCAGGGATTTTTTTTTTAAATCTATAAATGTACCCACTACAAGCAAGTGAAAAATGAAACTGGGGGACTATTGAAAGATCCCAAAGGTGAACAAGTTATAATAAATATACCAAATGAATTCTTTGTGCATTCGCGGAGTGAGCATCGGTATTCACTCTAGCACAGAAATTAAACAGTACAGTAATATAAGAAATAGAAATATCAGATAAGGCAGTCACTGACAGATGAAGGAAGTTGAAAGAAGAACAAGGAGCCAGGCCCAGGTGTACTTAATGCAATAAAAACAGAAAATGCTGGCAATACTCTGGCAGCAACTGTGGGAAGTGGAACAGAGTTAATTTTTCAGGTCAATGATCTTTCATCAGAACTGGAAAAAGTTAGCGATGTAACTAGTTTTGAGCAAGTGCAGGGGAAGGTGGAGGGAAAGTCTATGATGGGATGGAAGGCAGGAAAGATTTAATGGCAAAAGAGATGATGGTGCAAGGCAAAAGGAGGTGGTCATGGGGCAAGCAAAGAAACAGAAGACACAAAAAGAAGAAATGCTGGAATCACTCAGCAGGTCTGGCAGCTTCTGTGGAAAGAGAAGCAGAGTTAACGTTTCGGGTCAGTGACCCTTCTTCGGAACATCTTATGTTCCGAAGAAGGGTCACTGACCCGAAACGTTAACTCTGCTTCTCTTTCCACAGATGCTGCCAGACCTGCTGAGTAATTCCAGCATTTCTTCTTTTTGTTTCAGATTTCCAGCATCCGCAGTATTTTGCTTTTATTAAAGAAACAGAAGATGTGTCTCAAGCCAGTGTAAATGGAAAAAGCATAATCACCACCGACAGCTGCTGCCCCAAAACACAAAAAAGAATTAAATAAATAATAGAATAAAATGGGGGAAGAGGTTATGATTTAAATCAGCGTTGAGTCCAGAAGGCTGTAAAGTGCATTATCAAAAGATGAGGTACTGTTCCTCAAGCTTACGTTTAGCTTTATTGGAAGAAGGCAGAAAGCTGAAGTCTGAGTGAGAATGGAGGGGAGAATTAAAATGACAGGTGACTGGAAGCTCAGGGTCATATTCAGGGGTGGATGGCAACTGTTTAGTTTTTTACTTTAGAGATACAGCACTGAAACAGGCCCTTCGGCCCACCGAGTCTGTGCCGACCATCAACCACCCATTTATACTAATCCTACACTAATCCCATATTCCTACCACATCCCCACCTGTCCCTATATTTCCCTACCACCTACCTATACTAGGGGCAATTTATAATGGCCAATTTACCTACCAACCTGCAAGTCTTTTGGCTTGTGGGAGGAAACCGGAGCACCCGGAGGAAACCCACGCAGACACAGGGAGAACTTGCAAACTTCACACAGGCAGTACCCAGAATTGAACCTGGGTCGCTGGAGCTGTGAGGCTGCGGTGCTAACCACTGCGCCACTGTGCCGCCCTAATTATTGATGATTCTGTTAATCCCATTTACACCTCCTCTAGACACATCTTTTGTTTATTTACTTGTGCTGTTACTGCCTCCTTTTGCCTTGCACCATCAACCATTTTATCATTTAATTTTTCCTACTTTCCACCCTGTCACAGACCTTCCCTTTTGTTCTCTTTACCCCCCAACCCCAACCTTCACTGCCTCCGTGCTTACTTAAAACCTGTTACATCTCTAATTTGTTCCAGTTCTGAAGAAAGGTCAACGACCTAAAACATGAGTTCTGTTTTTCTCTCTCCACAGATGCTGCCAGGCCTGTAGAGTATTTTAAACATGTTCTGTTTTATTTCTGATTTCCAGCATGCACACTATTTTGTTTTTGGACTTAGTAAAACCCTACTTAAAGCAGTGGCTAGTAAAATTGGTGATAATCTTGACACTTCAAGGAGTTGACAGAAATGGGCATATTCTCCCAGGATTAGAAAGTATCTGACATAGCATGTATGTTTAAACAGGGATATAGTTATGGTCCAAAAAATTACATCCGACTAGACATTTGTTTTTGGTTAAACTTTTGAAGGTACCCAGAAAGAGGGATAAATATACAGCTAGATAGATATGGTATCATGAGAGGGAGTCTATATCGATTTAAATGATGAAAGTGTAAAAAATACACAGTTGGACAATGGGAGTTTGGTGGCCACAAAGATTATTGTAAGAATTTTGATGATGTGCCGTACAAAGTTAGTCCACTAGGTAGGAGGGCACGTGTTATGAATTTGGGTTTACCACTTGTGTTCAGTGGTGTAAGTTGCTCTCTTAAGCAGTCTGGTTGCTTTTTTAAATAGAAGATGACTCCCACTGCTCTGTATCTGCAAGTGCCTTAGTGGGATGCAGGAAGTGTAGCCACAAAATGCCCTGATCCAGACCAGATCCCCATGTCTTAAGCACATGTACTCATTTAATTTCTACGGAAGCGAACCGAGTTAACACTAGACCAGGTGTCCTTTGGTTCAGTTCGTAAACTGCTTTATTATTTAGTCGACAACATGTAGAGCACTGAATATGATGAAACTTGCATGATGCAATCAGTTCATCTTATGTTTGTGTCCCAATTCAAAAATAAAGAACATGTGTACTCTAGCCTATTTGGGATTCTTAAATTAGACGGATTGATTCACTATACAGTCTGCCCTGCCAATAGTGTTGAGGTTATTTCTTCCTTGCAGCCTTTCTCCTGCCTTAGCCAACTTTACAGCTTTCCTGGTACCTTTATTGAACTTGGATGTTTGCATTGGTTCTTAAAAAGCCTCTCATCAGAACATAAGAAATAGGAGCAGAAGTAAGCAATTCAGCCCCTGGAGCCTGCTTCGCCATTCAATAAGATCATGGCTGATCTGATTGTGGCCTTCACTCCACTTTCCTCCCTGCTATAACCCTTGACTCCCTTGTAGATGAAAAATCTGTCCAATTCAGCCTTGAATATATTCAATGACCCAGCCTCCACTGCTGTCTGGGAAAGAGAATTCCAAAGATTAACAACCCTCAGAGAGAAGAAATTCCTCCTCACCTTTGTCTTAAAACCGAGACCCCTTATTTTGAAACTGTTTCCCCTAGTTCTAGGTTCCCCTACAAGGGAAAACAGCATCTACCCTGTCAAGCCTCCTCAGTCATGTATGTTTCAATAAGATCACCTTTTATTCTTAATTTCAATGAGTATAAGCTCAGCCTGTTCAACCTTTCCTCATAAGATGACCCCTTCATCCCAGGAATCAGCCTAGTAAGCCTTCTCTGAACTGCTTCCAGTGAAAGTATATCCCTCCTTAAATAAGGAGACCAAAACTGTATGCAGTATTCTAGGTGCGATCTCATCAGTGCCCTGCACAGTTGTAGCAAGGCTCTTCCCTACTTTGATACTCCATCCCCCTGGCAATAAATGCCAATATTACATTTGCCTTCCTAATTACTTGCAGTACCTGCATTTTGTGATTCATGTTCAAGGGCACCCAGATCCCTCTGTACCACAGCATTCTGCAGTTTCTCTCTATGTAACTAATATTTTGCTTTTCTATTCTTCCTGCTAGAATGGACAACCGCACATTTTCCCTCATTATATTCCATCTGCCAAATTTTTGCCCACGCACTCAACCTACCTATATCCCTTTGCAGACACTTTGGGCCGGATCTTGTTTTCATCCCGACGGCGGGTTTCGCGGGCTTGGGGGGGCCGGAGAATTGGGGTAGAATTGCTGCCACAGAACCTGACGCCGGGATTCCTGTTTCTGATTCTCCTGTGGGCGCGATAGGCTGATGACAGCCTTCCCGCCCAGAAGACAGTTGAGGCCCTTAAGAGACCTATTGACGGTCACATAAGGGCCTCCTCTCACCGCCGCTGGAATCTCACCAGCAGTGGGGGAGGGGGGGGGGTTGCCTGCATGTAGGCTTGTGGGGGAAATGTTCCTCCTTCGTGGGCAATTTGTGGTCCACAGAGGACCCCCACTGGGAACCACTTTACCACTGGGACACCCCGTCTCCTAGGACTGCACAAACACCCCCCATCTCACCTCGCCGGGCCCTTCCGGACTGGTCCCAGTGACCCTGCCTCACCTACCTCTTCTCCGGGGTTCCAGCGCTGGGCCTGAGACCGAAGCCTCTGCAGTACCAGCAGTGGCCACCGCTTCCAGTGTCGCTGCCGATACTGCTGAGCTGCTAGCCCTCTGATTGGCCAGTAGCTCTTGGGGCCAGGATCCCTGTCCTTATTAAGTCTTTAAAGGAACAGGGCTCCCGCCACCTGAAACTTTGACAGCAAAAGACCGGAAGACCATTCCGGGGGGGTGGGGGGAGGGATAAAAAAATGGAGAGGCATGATTCCCTTGTCTTTTCGGCCTGGCGCCGGGAGCCCCGCCTGTGTCCTCCTCACAACTTGCTTTCCTACCTGTCTTTTTATCATCTACAAATCTGGCTGCAATACACTTGGTCTCTTCATCCAAGTCATTAATATAGATCGTAAATAGTTGAGGCCCCAGTACTGATCCCTGTGGTACTCCACTAGTTACAGCTTGCTAATCTGAAAATGACCCATTTATCCTGACTCTCTCTTTCCTGTTAGTTAGCCAATCCTCTATCCATGCTACTAATCCCCTACACCATGAGCTCTGATTTTGTGTGGTAACCTATTTCTGTGGCACCTTATCGAATGCCTTTTGGAAATCCAAATACACTACATCTACTGGTTCCCCTTTATCCACTCTGCTTGTTATATCCTCAAAGATATCTAATGAATTTGTCAAACACTATTTCCCTTTCATAAAACCATGTTGATTTTACCTGATTGCATTATGATTTTCTAAATGTCCTGCGACTACTTCCTTCAAAATGGATTCTAGTATTTTCCCAATCTCTTATTAGACTAACAGAGATCAAAAACAGTTGTCAACACCAAGGTGCTAGATGTCTGCCAAATGATCAGACATTGCTAATGAACTGGCCGTTGTTTGGGATTAATGCAAAACAATTGAACAGCCTGTGTTTAAATTACCTTGTGTTTACCTATGGGCGACCAACCCAGCATGGTACTGTCCAGGAAAGCCACTTTCTCTCAGGACAGCTTTTCCCGAAAACACACAGTTCAGCTGGGGAAACAACAGCAAGCTGCATCTCAATTGTAACAGAATAGAAAAGAAATAAGATCTTGAAGCTCATGTTTATAAGAGGAAAGTGCATAGTCAATTTAGATTGAACTATACCCAGAGAGTAGCGAATATGGAATGGACTACCCAGGGAGGCAGTGGAAAACAGATACTATGGAAATAATTAAGGATTAGACAGATATTTGAGGGATTTGGAGATTTGAAAGGTACTAGTTTTGGGACCAGCCAGATGGACTACAGAATCTTATCCAATTCTCTGCTTTCCTATGTTCCTGAGTACAGGAATCTGAAATAAAAACAGATGATGCTTGAAATGCACAGATTGGTAATTATTTGAAAACCATCTCAACATTTTCAATACAGCCCTTCACCTGAATTCATTGTCATTGCTTCTTTTAGTCCAGACTTTCAAAACGCTTATATTTGTTTTTATTTGTTTTAGCATTTTGTATTACATTTTACCCACAATGCAAGAATATCAGGAATCATGCAGCACTTGCATTTTTTTTAATGGCCTTTTGGGATTGAAGTTGTATTACATTTTTAAGGGCCAGGTGAAAATTGTAAGAATGATGGAAGGAACAGTAAAACTGTCTGGCAGGCTTTAACTGAACATTATTGAACCATTCTGCACATAACCCAGGAGCCTCTAACAGCTTAAATCTTTGGAAAGCTTGTCAGGACTTTCAGTAAGGTGTTGGCCTTGGGGTTTGTTAAAAAAAAAAATGTGTTGGTTACATTTATGGACTGTGTAGTATGATCCACTTCTGGAATTGATAGTACATGAGCTGCTACAGCCAAGCAGCTGGCTGGGGTTGTGGGGGGTGCAGGGGAAGAACCATCTAATATTGTAAAATGCTCTTTCAGCCTGTGAAGGGAAATCCTGTAAATCAGAGATCTTGGTTTCTAAAACAGGTTTCTATATTCAGAAATAGTTTATGTAATTTATATACTGCATCAGAGTTTAAAGCCTGTATATATGCTAGTGGATTTTAACACTCAATGATTGGCTGATCATGCCACCATTGGAAACGAGATAATAGTTTTGTTGGGCTATTTCTAACTGTTCCAGTATGAATTTGAATGAAATAAATGTTGATAAGAACTATGTATTGACTTAGCAATGGACCCTTCAGAAGAGAATATTGGTGGACAGTTCATATTGCTGTAGCTATAGCTTGAGGTTTTTTTTCTCTGCTTGCTTTTGTAGGTCCTTCAGGAGTTGGGCTGAATGAGCTTAAAAGGAAACTGTTGATCAGTGATTCACAGCACTATGGTGTAACAGTTCCACGTGAGTATGACCCACTTCTCTTTCTCCATTTTAAACAAGAGCTTAGTGTTATTTTTTATATCCTCAAATGATGACACAAATGTCAAGATTATTTAAGGTATAAGAGTTTTATTTACTCAATTTGTTCATAAGTAATTGGAAGACCTTGTTTGTAACTTTTATTTTTAACAATGGATTGAGGGCTCAATGCTGTTAGCCATTCTTGCTATGTTTTTATCCTTTGCATTTTTTATATTTGTACATGGGATGTGAACATTGCTGGCAAGGCCAACATTTAATGCCCATCCCTAAAGGAAATTATGATGCGATTAGACAAGATTTAGGATGCATAGGATGGGGAAGGAAACTGCAGAGGATGGGAACAATCGAAATGTGGAGCTTATTCAAGGAGCAGCTACTGCGTGTCCTTGATAAGTATGTACCTGTGAGGCAGGGAGGAAGTTGTCGAGCGAGGGAGCCGTGGTTTACTAAAGAAGTTGAAGCGCTTGTCAAGAGGAAGAAGAAGGCTTATGTTAGGATGAGATGTGAAGGCTCAGTTAGGGCGCTTGAGAGTTACAAGCTAGCCAGGAAATATCTAAAGGGAGAGCTAAGAAGAGCAAGGAGAGGACACGAGAAGTCATTGGCGGATAGGATCAGGGAAAACCCTAAGGCTTTCTATAGGTATATCAGGATTAAAAGAATGACTAGAGTTAGATTAGGGCCAATCAAGGATAGTAGTGGGAAGTTGTGTGTGGAATCAGAGGAGATAGGGGAAGTGTTAAATGAATATTTTGCGTCAGTATTTACAGTAGAGAAAGAAAATGTTGTCGAGGAGAATACTGAGATTCAGGCTACTAGGCTAGATGGGATTGAGGTTCACAAGGAGGAGGTGTTATCAATTTTGGAAAGTGTGAAAATAGATAAGTCCCCTGGGCCAGATGGGATTTATCCTAGGATTCTCTGGGAAGCTAGGGAGGAGATTGCAGAGCCTTTGTCCTTGATCTTTATGTCGTCATTGTCGACAGGAATAGTGCCGGAAGACTGGAGGATAGCAAATGTTGTCCCCTTGTTCAAGAAGGGGAGTAGAGACAGCCCTGGTAATTATAGACCTGTGAGCCTTACTTCGGTTGTGGGTAAAATGTTGGAAAAGGTTATAAGAGACAGGATTTATAATCATCTTGAAAAGAATAAGTTCATTAGCGATAGTCATCACGGTTTTGTGACGGGTAGGTCGTGCCTCACAAACCTTATTGAGTTTTTCGAGAAGGTGACCAAACAGGTGGATGAGGGTAAAGCAGTGGATGTGGTGTATATGGATTTCAGTAAGGCGTTTGATAAGGTTCCCCATGGTAGGCTATTGCAGAAAATACGGAAGTATGGGGTTGAAGGTGATTTAGAGCTTTGGATCAGAAATTGGCTAGCTGAAAGAAGACAGAGGGTGGTGGTTGATGGCAAATGTTCATCCTGGAGTTTAGTTACTAGTGGTGTACCGCAAGGATCTGTTTTGGGGCCACTGCTGTTTGTCATTTTTATAAATGACCTGGATGAGGGTGTAGAAGGGTGGGTTAGTAAATTTGCGGATGACACTAAGGTCGGTGGAGTTGTGGATAGTGCCGAAGGATGTTGTAGGGTACAGAGGGACATAGATAGGCTGCAGAGCTGGGCTGAGAGATGGCAAATGGAGTTTAATGCGGAAAAGTGCAAGGTGATTCACTTTGGAAGGAGTAACAGGAATGCAGAGTACTGGGCTAATGGGAAGATTCTTGGTAGTGTAGATGAACAGAGAGATCTTGGTGTCCAGGTACATAAATCCCTGAAGGTTGCTACCCAGGTTAATAGGGCTGTTAAGAAGGCATATGGTGTGTTAGCTTTTATTAGTAGGGGGATCGAGTTTCGGAGCCACGAGGTCATGCTGCAGCTGTACAAAACTCTGGTGAGACCGCACCTGGAGTATTGCGTGCAGTTCTGGTCACCGCATTATAGGAAGGATGTGGAAGCTATGGAAAGGGTGCAGAGGAGATTTACTAGGATGTTGCCTGGTATGGAGGGAAGGTCTTACGAGGAAAGGCTGAGGGACTTGAGGTTGTTTTCGTTGGAGAGAAGGAGGAGGAGAGGTGACTTAATAGAGACATATAAGATAATCAGAGGGTTAGATGGGGCGGATAGTGAGAGTCTTTTTCCTCGGATGGTGATGGCAAACACGAGGGGACATAGCTTTAAGTTGAGGGGTGATAGATATAGGACAGATGTCAGAAGTAGTTTCTTTACTCAGAGAGTAGTAGGGGCGTGGAACGCCCTGCCTGCAACAGTAGTAGACTCGCCAACTTTAAGGGCATTTAAGTGGTCATTGGATGGACATATGGATGTAAATGGAATAGTGTAGGTCAGATGGTTGCACAGGTCGGCGCAACATCGAGGGCCGAAGGGCCTGTACTGCGCTGTAATGTTCTAATTCTAATTCTAATTGCCCTTGAGAAGGTGGTGGTGAGCCACCACCTTGAACCACTGCAGTCTGTGTGGTGTCGGTAGGCCCAGAGTGCTGTTAGGAAGGGGGCTGCAGGATTTTGATTCAGTGACAGTGAATGAACGGCGATATATTTCCAAATCAGGATGGTGCGTGGCCTGGAGGGGAATTTGCGGGTGGTGGTGGTCTCATGCACCTGCTGCCCTTATGCTTCTAGGTGGTAGAGGTCACAGGGTTGGAAGGTACTGTCCAAGGATCCTTGGCGAGTTGCTGTAGTGCATCTTGTCGATGGTACACACTATAGCCTCAGTGCACTGGTGATGGATGGGGTGCCAATTAAGCAGGCTGCTTTGTCCTGGATGGTGTCCAGCTTCTTGAGTTTTGTTAGAGCTGCACTCATCCAGGCATCCACCCACTCTTGACTTGTGCCTTGCAGTTGGGTGAAAAGGATTTGGGGAATCAGGAGGTGAGTCTGCAGAATACCCAGCCTCTGACTTGCTCTTATAGCCACAGTATTTACGTGGTTGATCCAGCTGGTGGCTCCTCAGGATGTTGATGATGAGAGATTCAATGATGGTAATGTCATTGAATATCACGGGAGGGAGGTGGTTAGATTCTTTCATGCCATTGTCTGGCACTTGTGCGGCGCAAATGTTACTTGGGGAGCTGCAAATGGAACTGAATACTGTTCATCAGGAAACATCCCCAATTCTCACCTTATGATAGAGGGAAAAATCATTGATGAAGCAGCTGAAGACGGTTGGACCTAGGACACTACCCTGAGAAACTTGGTTGATTGGCTTCCAACAATCACAACCATCTTCCTTTGTGCTAGGTATGACTTCAACCAGTGGAGAGTTTACCCCTGATTCCCATTGACTTCAATTTTACTTAGGCTCCTTGTGATGCCACAGTCAGTCAAATGCTGCCTTGATGTCAAGGGCAGTCACTCTCACCTCACCTCTTGAGTTCATCTCTTTTGTCCATGTTTGGACCAAGGCTGTCAGGAGCCGAGTGATCCTGGCAGAACCCAAACTGAGCATCGTTGAGCAGGTTATTGCTGAGTAAGTGCCACTTGTTAGCACTGTCAGTGGCACCTTCTGAGAGTAGACTGATGGGGCAGTAGTTGGCCAGATTGGATTTGTCCTGTTTTTCTTGGACAAGGCAAAGCTGGGCAATTTTCCACATTGTCAGGTATTTGCCAGTATTGTAGCTGTACTGAAAGAGCTTCGCTAGGGGCACAGCTAGTTCTGGAGCACAAGTCTTCAGCAGTACAGCCAGCATATTGTCTGGGTCTATAGCCTTTGCTGTATCCGATACACTCAGCCATTTCTTGCTATCGCGTAGAGTGAATCAAATTGGCAGAATACTCGCAGCTGTGATGTTGGCTGCCTTAGGAGGAGGCCGAGATAGATCATTGAGGATGGGGATGCTCATGGGGCCTTCTGTTAGTTGTTTAATTGTCCAGCACCATTCAGGATTGAAATATGGCAGGACTGCACAGCTCTGAACTGATCCGTTGGTTGTGGGATTGCATAACTCTATCTATAGCATGCTGCTTTTGCTGTTTAACATGCATGTAGTTCTCGGTTGTAAATTCACCAAGTTGGCATCTCATTTTTAGGTATGTTTGGTGCTGCTCCTGGCGTGCTCTCCTATACTCCTCATTGAACCACGGTTGATCCACTGGCTTGATGTAAATTGTAGAGTGAGGGCTATGCCGAACCATGAAGTTACAGATTGTGGTGGAATAAAATTCTGCAGCTGCTGATGGCACACAGTACCTCATGGATGTCCAGTTTTAGCTGCTAGATCTGTTCTGAATCTGTCCCATTTAGCATGATAGTAGTGCAATACGATGGAGGATGTCCTCAGTGTAAAATTGGGACTTTGTCTCCACAAGGACTGTGCATTGGTCACTCCTACCAATACAGTCATGGATAGATGCATCTGTGACAAGTAGGTTGGTGAGGATGAGGTCAAGTAAGTTTTTCCCTCAAATTCGTTCTTTCACCACCTGCCGCAAGCCCAGTCTGGTAGCTGTGTCATAGGGTCATAGAGTTTTACAGCACAGAAACAGGCCCTTCGGCCCAACGCGCCTGCGCCGACCATCAAGCACCGTCCTAACTAATCCCATTTTCTCACATTTGGCCCGTAGCCTTGTATGTTATGGCATTTTAAGTGCTCATTTAAATATTTCTTGAATGTCGTTAGTGTTCCTGCCTCTACCACCCTTTCAGGCAGTGTGTTCCAGATTCCAACCACCCTCTGGGTGAAAAAATTCCTCTTCAACTCCCCTCTAAACTTCCTGTCCCTTACCTTAAATCAATTCTCCCTAGTTATTGACCACTCCACTAAGGGAAAAAGTTTCTTCCTTCTATCCTATCAATGCCCCTCATAATTTTGTATACCTCAATCAGGTCCCCCTTCAGCCTTCTCTGCTCCAAGGAAAACAACCCCAGCCTATCTAGTCTGTCTTCATAACTGAAATGCTCCAGCCCAGGCAACATCCTGGTGAATCTCCTCTGCACCCTCTCCATTGCAATCACATCCTTCCTATAGTGTGGCGACCAGAACTGTACACAATACTCCAACTGTGGCCTAACCAACTTTTTATACAGCTCCATCATAACCTCCCTGCTCTTATATTCTATGCCTCGGCTAATAAAGGCAAGTATCCCATATGCCTTCCTAACCACCTTATCTACCTGTGCTGCTGCCTTCAGTGATCTATGGACAAGCACCCCAAGATCCCTCTGACCCTCTGTACTCCCTAGGGTCCTACCATCCATTTTATATTCCATTACCTTGTTAGACCTTCCAAAATGCATCACCTCACACTTCTCAGGATTAAACTCCATTTGCCACTGCTCCGCCCATCTTACCAGCCCATCGAGATCGTCCTGTAATCTAAGGCTTTCCTCCTCACTTCAGGACCCAGCCAACTCAGTCAGTATTGATGCTGCCATGCCACTCTTGGTGATGGACAATGACATCCCCCACCCAGTGTCCTTCTGTGCCTTTGCTACCCTCGGTGCTTCTTCCAAGTAGTGTTCAACATGGAGGAGTACTGATACATCAGCTGAGGGAGGACGGTAGGTAGTAATGAGCAGAAGGTTTCCTTGATCATGTTTGACCTGATGCCAAGAAACTTGATGGGGTTCACAGTCAATGTTGAGGATCTCAGGGCTGCTCCATCCTAAGTGTATCCCACTGTGCCGCAGGCACCTCTGGTAGCTTTGTCCTGCCAGTGAGACAGAACATACCCAGGGACGGTGATGGAGAATTCTGAGACATTGGCAGAAAGGTATGATGCTGTGAGTATGGCTTTTCAGACCCTTGAAAATAACCCTAAATATTTAATGCTGTGATAGTTTCCTGAGCAGAAAAACACATTTTCCTTGCCTCACCAGCAACAGTAACATCATCTATTTATACAGTGCCTTTAACATGGTAAATCATTTCAAGTCGTTTCATAGGAGGTTATCAAACAAAGTTTAACACCAAGTCGCAAAAGCAGATACTAAGGCAGATGACCAAAAGCTTGGTCAAAGAGGTAGGTTTTAAGGAGCGTCTTAAAAGAGCAAAGAGAAAAAGCGAAGAGGAGAAGTTTATGGAGGGAATTCCAGAACTTAGGGCCTTGGCAACTGACGGGACAGATGCCAATGGTGGAGAGTTTTGGATGATTTCAGGTTTACGGAGTTGGAAGATGGGAGGTTGGACAGGAGTGCATTACTGATTAGTCAAATACTGAGGTAACTAGGGCATGGATGAGGGTTTCTGCAGCAGGTGAGCTTAGGCAGTGGCAGAATCGGGTGATGTTGCAGAGGTGAAAATAGGATGGCTTAGTGATGAGGCGGATATGTGGTTGGATGCTCATCTCAGAGTCAAGAGCCAACACCAAGGTTGGGCACAGTTTGGTTCAGCCGCAGGTAGTTGCCAGGAAGAGGGATGGCATCAGTGGCTCAAAAACAAAGTTTGTGGCGTGGACAAAAGACGACTTCGCTGTTCCCAGTGTTTAGTTGGAGGAAATTTCTGCTCATCCAGTATTGGATGCCAGACTAGCAGTGTGACAATTTTGAGACAGTAGAGAGGTCAAGGGCGTTGATGGTGAGATAGAGCTGGATGTCGTTTGCATATGTGTGGAAACTGATGCTGCTGTTTTTGGATGATGTCGCCAAGGGGCAGCATGGTTGGCATCCTTCCATCTACGAAAGATGATGGAGACACAGCAAATAATCCACTTAGATGGAGTATCTTCTAGGTGCACCTTTGTTGATGGCTGCGAGGGCCAATCCTTGAGAGGCAGGTTCTACCACAAATGCTGCATGTGAGGCTGCCAGGTGACGCTGTGAGTTGTTTTTGATGTTGGCGCCTGTTGCCAAGCTGCTGTAGTGCACACCAGTCGACAGGATGTGTCGCCATTTCCCTCTTTCGCCAGCTAATGACTGCCAGGTGCAGTAGCCGACAAGGTGCAGCATGTAGCTGTGAAATAGGTGGGGGCCAAGGATAGATCCTTCGAGGACACTGCAGTTAATGGTACAGGGATGAGAAAAGAAGCAGGCAATTCTCGGCTACAACTGGATAGATAAGAATAGAACCAGGCAGGTGCAGTCACACCCAGCTGGATGACAGTGCAGAGATGTTGGAGGAGGGGATAGTGTGGTCAACTCTGTGAGAAGCTGCAGACAGTTTGAAAAGGATGAGGAGGAGAAGTTTACCATTGGCATTCGTAACTCCGATAACAGCCATTTCGTTACTGTGAAAGGGCAGAAACCTGATTGGAGGGATTCAAACATGGACTTCCAGGAAAGATTGGCATGGATTTGAGAGGTGACAGCACATTCAAGGACTTGGGAGAGGAAAGGGAGGTTGCAGATGGGGCAGTGGTTTTGTAAGGACAGAGGGGGTTAAGGGTCGGTTTTTGGAAGCAAGGGGTGATGACAGCTGATTTTACAGAGAGGGGCATAGTACCTGATGAGAGAGAACCATTAACAATATCAGCTAACATGGGGTCAAGGAAGGGAAGTTGGATCAATAGCAGTTTAGTGGGAATAGGGTCAAAGGAACAGGTGATTGGTCTCATGAACAATTGAGCTTGGAGATGGCATGAAGCGAGAAACTAGAGAACGATGCTTAGAGGATGCTTCTGTTTGACTCTTCAAAAAGCTGAATTCAACATCAGTTTAAGTAGGAGATTATCTGTAATGCTTGTTGTCAGTAAGCCATTGCTCAGTTTTGTTTGCACTTAACCTCATTTGGCATAATGACAGATCAGTAATTAGACCCAGTTTTTTAAATTCCTAAAGAAAGAAAACTTAACATTGATACAGCTGTCCTTTTCTCAGGATTGCCCAAAGTGCTTCACAACAAGTGAATTACTTTTGAAATGTAGCCTCAGTTCTGTAGGCAAACATGGCAATTAATCTTTGCATAAGACCTCACAAGGAATATCTGTGACTGACCAGATAATCTGCTTTTGTTGATGGGGAAATGTCGGCAAGAACAATGGAAAAACATTCTGCTGTTTGAATTGTATTACAGGAACTTTTACATCCACCTGAACCTGTAGTTGAGGTCTTGGTTTAACATGGTTGGTTGGCATCCTTCCATCTATGAAAGATGATGGACACGCAGCAAACAATCCATTTATATGGGGTGTCTTCTCTTGGAGCAACTTTGCTGATGGTTGTGAAGACCGATCCCTTGAGAGGCAGTTTCTGCCACAAGTGCTGCACGTGAAGCTGCCAGGTGGCGCTGTGAGTTGTTTTCAGCACTGGCGCCTGTTGCCAAGCTGCTGTAGCAACTGGTCAGCGTGGTAGTCCACACCAGTCCACAGGGTGTCTCCCCATTTCCCTCTTTTGCCAACTAGTGACTCCCAGGTGCAATAGTCAACATTTAGGGCCTTTATGTCATGCTTGCAAGATCCTTGAAGCAGAGCTTTGGGCACCCCACTGGTCGTCTGACCCCGGCTACCTCCCATACAGAAGTTCCTGGGTATGTAACCATCTTCCATGCTGCAGACGTATCTGATCCATCGAAGCTGCCTCATTTTGATTTGTGCCAACACACATGGGAGCTGTGCCTTTGAGACGACTGCCACATTTGTGGTTTTGTCCTGCCAGGATATACCCATAATGCACTGCAGACAAAGATAGAAATTATTGAGCTGCTTTTCCTCGTAGCAGTAAGTCACCCATGTTTCACAGCCATACAGTAAGGTGCTGAGAGCAAAGGCCTAATAAACCATAAGCTTGGTGTTATCCCATGAGCATTTTGCAAGTCAGCCAAAGGTGGTAGCTGCTTTCCCTATGCGTGTACCTAGCTCTGCATTAAGGGACAGATTGCCTGTCACCATGGACCTAAGGTAACAGAATTTGCTAACCACTTTCAGTGGGGTGTTATTTAGTGTGATCAGGGACGGAGATGCAGCACCTTGTCCCATGACCACGGTTTTCTTGACATGTATAGTCAAGGAGAACAAGTTACAAGCATTGGAAGACAGTCCATGAGTCTTTGTAGTTAAGTTTCCATGTGAGCAACTAGCACAGCATCATCAGCATAGAGGAATTCTCTGATCAGGACGCAATATGTTCTTGACTTCGCTTTCAGCGTAGATAGATTGTAGAGCTTGCTGTCTGACCTAGTGTGCATCCATGCTCCTCGGTTTAACATTTCATTCAAAGGCTAGTGCTTCCAACAGTGCGGTACTTTCACAGTGTTATACCAAAGTGTCAACCTTGATTTTATGCTCTTTTGTGGGTCTTGAACCCAAATTCTTCTGACTCAAATTCAACAGTGCAATTGACTGAGCCAGACTGACACTGAAGACTACATCTGCATCCCATTTGGTTTGAGAAATTCTCCAAATCTTTCTTGTAAATTTGAAGTTAAATGTAAGTTTCACCATTTAGACATGAGGGACAGGATTTTTCCACGGATTTCTAGACCCCAGCTTCGAGACCTCATGGCCCAAGGCCACACTTGCTGGGAACCAGATCAGGGGAATTATTTTCCCAGAGGCTGCCTCCTATTTGGCCGCCTCCACGCTCACTGCCCTATTAAGGACGGTGGGCAGGCAGGCTCCCGATGCTGCCAGCCCAACCTGAAGTCCGGCGGCTCTAGAGCCTTGATGGGCAGCCCCATCGGGAGAGGTGGGAGCTGCTGAGGCAGATAGCAGAAAGTAAGGGTGCCTCCATTTTGAAGCATAAATTTAAATTTAAAATTCAGAGGGGCTAAGCAGGCAGGTCCCTGGGAGAAGAGGGGAAAGCCCTCCGGCAGCTGCGTTTGGGCCGTGGGTGTGGCCTTTGCTGCCAGAAGCCCCCTCTATGGGTCTGGCTCCAATGGTCCCCCAGCCTGCCACAGGAGGCCGCCTCCAAGGAGCTGGTGACCTCCACACATGGCGGGGGGGCCCTCTAAATCACCCCTAATTGGGGCCTTAATTATTTATATGGCCACCCACTTCCTTGGTGCAGGCAGCCGATCCTCATTCCTGCCACCTTGGGCAACTTTCACGGCGGTGGGAATGTATCGGGGACTGTCCCAACGCTATATCCTGCTATTTTCCCTGCGTGTCCCCTCCTGCCCACCTCCAAGCCCACCACCTTGGGGTTAGGAAAATTCTGTCTGAGGATTCTATTATAATGACAGAACAAGGCACAAAAAAGAACAGAACAGCAAAAAAAGAAATGCAACTTCTGTGCAATACTGAGGGAGTGCTGCGCTGTCTGAGGTTTCATCTTTTGGATGAAATGTTAATCTGCTTGCCCTCTCAGATCCCCTGGTGCTATTTGAAGAGCAGGGAAGTTCTACCATTCGCCTGGCTCATATTTATACCTCAGCTAACATCATAAAGAACAGATTTTTCTAATCACGTGATTAGTTGCTTGAAGGATCTTTTTCACAGGTTGGCTGTATTTCCCTATATTAAAAATATGACTTACACTTTAGAAATACTTCATTAGCTTTAAAGTGCTTTGGGAGGTCTGAAGGTTGTGAAAGGTGCTATATAAATGCAAGTCTTCTCTCAATCAGATATGTTCAACGAAGTAAAACCTTGGAGAGATTTGTCACAAGCAGTGAAGAGCTTGATTGGTATATATCTGTTCCACTGTTACCTGCCAGTTCTTCCCTAGCCCATTGAAGGAAAGAGCCATTCCACAACAGCTCTTTTATAATCAGCAACAATAAGATTTAATGTTGAGAATATTTGCTTGCGAATGTACTATTCTACCAGTCACCTAAAACACAGCAGTTACATTTATTTTTATTCATTTGAGGGATGTGGGCATTTGTTGCCCATCCCTAATTGCCCTTGAACTGAGTGGCTTGCTGGGCCATTTCAGAAGGTATTTTAAGAGTCAACCACTTTGCTGTGGGTCTGGTGTCACGTTTGGCCAGACCAGGTAAGGACAGCAGATTTCCTTTCCATGTCCCCAGAGCATTAGCCTGGGCTCTGGATTACTAGTCCAGTGACATTGCCACTACGCCACTGCCTCCCCATTCTGAAATCTAATGCTTATTTTAAAAAGTCAGTAAAAGTGCATTACAGTTACAAGTTAATAGCAGCCAAACTTTTAAAAAATATTGTTCTCATAGACCTTTGCTATTGTGATTATTATTTCAATATTTTAAAAAAGCAGTTTGTTTAGCACAGTTACTTAAAATTATCTGAAAGCCATTCAGCCCTTAGTTCAGTTGTAGCTGGATCTCAGAAGGTCACGTATCCAATTGTTCAATTATTGACCAGTTATGTAAAATTTCTTTAGATTGTTTGGAATGTAGTTATTGATCTGAAATTATCTATTTCTACGCTTAGTGCAGAACGCCCCAAATTGCATGTACAGAACACTTTCAATCCAATCTAACACAAAACAGGAACTTAGTCACAACCAAGCCAGAAAGTAAAAATCCAAATCAATTTGTGTCCAAGAAAAACTGGCACAGCCTTTCAGAAAATAAGAAAATAAAGCAGCTGCATAAAAACTGAAAATGAACAACTGAGAGTTGGGAGAGCTTGCAGAAATGAGCAAAATAGGGGGCAGTTTGTAGAAATTGTAACAGCACGGAAGTCATTTCAAGATATTTTCAGGCACTTAATTTTGTTTCTAAAATTGTTCAATCTATAATTTTCTCCTTTATACTATACAATTTTAATTCATTTGCTTCTTGTCCAATCCACTCTGTTACCCAGAATATGTTTTGTCTGCTGTTACTTTTTAACTATACCCCTATTGAATTTAGGGGTACTTGGGTACCTTTTTGTATGAACAAGAGAAAGATGTGCTCCTTGTGTTTTTATGTGTCGTTTACTATACAAGTTGAAACATTTGGAGCTACTTGGTTGGCAACAGCTGGCAGCAGCAAATATAGGAAGCATACAAACCACTCCCTCATGTCCCTGATTAAACATGGTCATTTTTAATATTCCATAAATGTTATGCTAACAAAACTTAAAGATTATTTTTTTAAATATCTGTTCAAGTATATAAGATGCTAATTACAGAAACAGTAATTTTATTTTAAGTGGTGGGGATTAATGACAATTAAGATTTAATTGGGTAATTTTAGGAATTTGCATTCCCAACCAAAACGCTTATCAGGAATTCAATCACCCCATCCTAAAATTTCCATCCATTAAAATTGTGGAGAATGCTCCATTCCAGAAGAGTGAATTTGTAAAGTCACACCTTTAATTCCTATAGGAAAAGGTAGAATAAGTGTTATTTCATTTTCTTTTCACTGGTAGACTTTAGGTACTGATTGATACAGCAATAAAAAGAAACCAGTCAGTTGAGCAATGCTACAACTTTTCCATGGTGTAATAAAGATTTGTTATGTACAATAATTCATCAAAAATTAAAGGCTTTAAGCTAAGCTTTAGTTTAGGCTATATTCTAAAAAATTATTCTGGTTTTCTTGTGTTTTATGACATTAGCTTTACACCTGTATATTCAGTGTATGTCATTCAATTTTTTCCATTATCATTGCATGTCTTGTTACTACCTAGTACTGTTCATCACAAGAGAATAAGCTGGTCTGTAGTATTTTATACAGGGCCAGTTCTGCTCAATACATGGTGCACTTGCCCAGAACATTTATGAAATAATGAAATGTGATGCTGTCTCTTTGAGTTCAAAAAATGCAACAGTGTAGTGGGAGCAACTAGAATATTACTTGTTAATTTTTTTGTCACTTGTATGCCATATACAAAACTGTTTTTTTGTTGAAACAGAGAATGGGGTTCAGCGATATTATTCAGGTGGAGGAAACAATGCATTGTAATTAACATTTCTTAAATCAGCAAGGGTTTCCCTTCAGGGTATGAGACTCCTTTTTTCGGTATAATAGCTTTTCGTAGCCATCCTGACAGTTATGAAGAATAGAGGAAAAACTTTTCAGTCTACTGTATAAAATACCATTCCACTGCCTCATATTTTGGCTTTAAAAAGGACTATGCTGACGAATAAAATGACAGTTTGCCATATTTCTGAATAGCAACCAGTGGTGGTGACATTAAAATAAGACCACATAACACAGCTAGGTTTTATATTAGCAGTAGGAATAATGCTGGATTATATAAGGTAATATGTCATTTGTAATTTATTTTAATTTAGGAACTCTCTGGACATAACATCTTGCAGAAATCTTCAAGTACTTTAATTATCTTTCTGTCGGTGGGCATAATTGCCAAAAGTTCCAACAAGATAGAAAAAAACCTTAACTTGTTGCTTTGATTACACTAATTGCATTGCAAGCAACTTGTTCAGAATTAACAAATGTTTAATGTTTTTAGGCTTTTGAAGAAGTTAACAGCATCAATAGTATCTGTTTCTAATACATCAAACTGATTTTGAGCAATCAATTTATTATTGGCAATGCTAAATATATTTTTGTTTTGCCATCCACAGATACAACGAGGCCAAAAAGAAGCCAAGAAACTGACGGAGTGGAATATCATTTTATTTCCAAGCACTTGTTTGAGACAGATGTACAAAATAATAAGTAAGTTGAAAAATTGCACACTTTGTTTCATGCCAGCACATCTGGAAAATTTCAGTTGCAGTGATGAAAAGTATCGGAATATTTGAACAATAGGTTCCTTGGGAAATTAGATCGGCGAGTTGCTCAGGGAGTTAAATGTTACTATTTTATCCTGTTATCAAATTCTTAAACTTGGCATCACTGTGATCTTATCATAAACTAGTGCAATACATTCAAAATCTAATAAGTAGATATTCAAAATAATTTGATGTATTCTATGAAGGTGTGATATTATTTGTGTTTTCATGTCAGCAGAAACAGTGTGTTGGCTAGTTTTATAGAGTATTTTTTGTTTATACTACAGGTTTTGTTAAATGTATTCCACTGACTTCAAATGTATTTCTTAACTATAAACTGCCTGACTGCATGCATTATGTATAGCTTTAACTTTTTAATAGGAGCAGATTTTTAAGAAGTATGGGTCAACAATTGACCAATTTTATTCTGATTCTGATTTTTCCAGGTTTATTGAGCATGGAGAATACAAAGGGAACTTGTATGGAACAAGCATAGATTCTGTGCGACATGTGTTGGCCAAGAATAAAGTGTGCTTGTTAGATGTACAATGTCATGTGAGTAGACACATTTCTTCAAAACACAAAAGACTTGGTTTGTTCGTCTTCATAAAGCTAAATCCATAAATATATGTTAAATAATTATGAAAAAACAACTATAACACAACTTCAGCTCTTTGAATCCAGGTATTGTTTCCTTCATACTGCAATTTAATTGCCTTACTGTTACTTGTAGCAGAAGATAAAGGACAAGATGTAGCAAAGAGCATTTCAGTCTTCCTGTAGCCTCCTCTAAGCCAACCAAGCAGGAGAAAGAGTACAGGACTGTCAATTTACAGCACTGAAAAAAGTCTTCTCTGCATGTATTGAGTTAGTCTCTCAAATATTTTTCAGCATAATTCACTGAATTTGTTTAACAACATTGGGCTGGATTTTATAGAGGCCTTGACATCAGGATCTGTGGTTGGGGGGGGCATGAAGATTGCCCCAATTGAGACCCACCATGGACCCGGACGCCGGCAGGGCCCGGCCTGATCTCCACGGAGGCGGAGAGGTCTAGTGGTGGCCCCCTAACCGCTTGGCGACGAGCCCTGAATTTAAATATTTAAATAAATCTACATGCCTGACTTAATTACAAGCCTGCCTCTGGTCCTGTTGCAATCTTCGTGCTGCTGGCCGGCACTCGCGCGCCTTTCGATCCCCGTCTGGGGAATCAAAGCGCCACACTGTTTGGGAGGGGGGAGCAGATCCGTTTTTCTGTGTGGCAGGGGAGGAGCGGCGATAAAGTCTTCTCATTGGTGGAGGATACGGTAGGAAGGGATAAAGTTTATAGTTGATGCACTATGAGCGGGGGAAGGTTATTTGAAAAAGGAAAGTGTTTTGGGCTGGAGAGGGCAAGTATTTAATATTGTGGTTAATTGGGGGAGGTGGGAGAGGTGCAAAAATTACTGACTTTAATTTTATTAATAAATGTTTACTGCTTTCTTTAAAAATTCCAAAGGGCTCAAAACCCTTTAAAAATGCGTCAGCGCCTGCGCACAGGCAGCTGACTCCATTGCCAGTGACAGATGGGCCGCCCCCTCCATGAAATCGAGGGGTGCGGCCCGCCCCGGCTATTTAAATGAACCGCCACACTTGGAATCGCGGCGGCTCTTTGTCATGCAGCCTGGGCATGAGGGCTGCCATCTTATTCGCCCGCCGCTGATTCTGGCGGCGGGCCTATATAATTCAACCGATTGTCTTTCATCTGTGAGCACATGAAAACATGCCAATCTTCCCAGAGACTGGAATACTATTATTCTTTTCTCTATTCTGGGTCTTTTTTGTCTCTGGTTGCCATGTGCCATTTACCAGCCAAAATGGACATCACGTGACCTCTTCCAGGACTCTTTAGTACTGCTATTGGTCCAACTGTTAGTTGACTGATGAGCAAGTTGAACAGTCCAAAATAATTTTCCTTTAGGTTTTCATTTTTCCCTTTTGGATAGGACTCTTTATAATGGTATGGCCAAAATTTGGAATATGTGTGGAAGATTATGCAAGCCAACTACCATTGCATGAATCCATGGCACAATGCAGCCAAGTGATGACTAATATTAAATAAACTATGCACGAGGAACAATATGTATCGACTGCTTGACAATTGAACCATTCATTTTCCTTAAAAGGGTACAATGTTTTGTGCCATCACTGAGGATATGAAAGGTGCATTATAAAGGGAACTTCTTTCTTTGGTGATTATCCCCTAAACTACCCTACAGGAAAAAAAATCGATATCAGTCTTTAGAATAGTTGACTTCGCCCCTTTGTGGAAAAATAATGGGGTCATGTTTGCACTATTTATATCAGCGCAAACTGGGTGGAATCGGTCAAACCAGCACAAAAGATCTTCGAATTTTAAGCACCGAAAACCACATGTTGAAATTGCGATTTCCGCTGATTCAAGATTCATCGGAATCAGGTCCCCCCACAAAAATGGCCATGCCCTCCATGTTGAAATTGCGAGACTCTGCCAGTTGCATTGGTTTGGGAAGGCGCTTCAAATTGCTCTCGTTTTCCTAGGTGTACATGCACTAGTAGGCACACTTCAGAAGTTTTTCACATCAAATATACTTAATTTACAAAAGAAAATGACTAGTATATACCAATGAAACTGTTAAATGGTTCAGTAGGTTTTTGAAGTAATTTTCAGTGATTTTAAATCAGACCACTCACAGGTGGAGGAATATAAAAAAATTATATTTTTGCTGATAAACCACTTTTAGCTGTATTAATAAAATGGCACCAGGAAAGATGATGGAATAGTTATATTTTAGGCTGCCTGACTGCTCTGGTCATGGAAGATTTTACTTTTGTGATTCTGCCAGTGAATTTTAATGGAAAATTGAAACCCAGCCTAACCAGAACAATTTCAAGTGCACTTTGGGTGCAATTTCCTGATTGTGCCTGAAGTGGAAATTTTACCCCCATATGTTCAGTCATTTGAAAATAAGCAACAACAAAAAAATCCTAGGTTGTAAATATTGGGTGTGGAAAATGTTAGCAAAATTCAAAAGTAGACTGAAATATTTAGCTTACTGCAGAAGTCTTAGTACAAAACAACTGCTGTTCACAAAATATCACTAATACAGCAGTATAATGGTTTGGGTTCTGCAACTATGGCTGGATTTTATGGTTGTAATGACAGCAAAATGTCAGATGTTCATCATTACTGCTGTGAAACTGACGTCGACTTCTGGCATCCACGCTTGTGTAGTTAAACACACAAATCCAAAAGTTGTTGTCAGTCATTCCCCGCTCCTCCACAGGTTGCGCTGTTAATGTCCCCACAGCTGGAAATCTTTAGAAATCACTTGAATCGATGTGACCTTTCACCTATTAGTTTCGCTTGACCAATAAAAATTCTTGAAAAAGTTATTGAATGACGTGTAACTTGGTTTTTAACTACATATTAAGCGTTTAATTACTGTTGAACAACCTCTCTGGCCCTGAAAACTAATTTTATAAATGCAGAATATCAAATTTCTCCATTATGATTTAAAAGAATTTATAGATTTAAAAAAAATAAAGTTTGTTTGATATTTCGGCTTATACCTTTAATTCCATGTGTATGTCCCCAACCTTTATTTCACAGTCTGTAAAATGATTAAAATATGAAGTATTGGGGGATGGTAGTATAGTGGTAATGTTACTGGACCAGTTTTCCAGTGGCCCAGATGAATGCTCCAGAGTTATGATCACAAATCCCACTACAGCAGCTGGGGGAATTTAAACTCAATTAATTAGTAAATCTGGAATTAAAAATAAAAGACTAGGCTCATTAATAATGATTATGAAACTACCAGATTGTCGTAAAAACTCATCTGGTTCAGTAATGTCCCTTCAGGGGTGGAAATCTGCCATTCTTACCTGGTCTGGCCTGCATATGACTTCAGACCCACAGTAATGTGGTTGACTCTTAACTGCCCTCTGAAATGACCTAGCATGCCACTCAGTTTTAGGAAGCTCACCAACACCTGAAGGGCAATTAGGGATGACAATAAATGCTGGCTTTGCCAGCAATGCTCACTTCCCAAGAATGTACAAAAAAGGAGAATCAGTGGCTTTTACTTCCTGGTTTCCTGTCTCAGTTCTTCAAAGTGATTGGCTGCTTAGCCTTCTTGATGACATCACTGTTGTTGGATGCCAGTAACATCAGGAAAGCTGAAATCCAGGCCACAGAGATCACTAGCTCTTTGTGAGCAGTTATCTTCAATGTTAGCGGCGAGCGCTGTCGCTTCTATGCTAACCGCAAAGTCTGGGCATACGTATTTATTTAAAAAGTAAACTGATTGGGCTCATATATTGTCATTCTTCTTCCTTCTAAAGATTTTGGCTGTTCTAGCTGAGTGGGTGGTAAAGAATGAGTACTGTTGAAAATGTCCCAAGTTCTCTTCCAAACAATGTTTTGGACATGTCTTTTTACATACAATCCAGGGATTACATCACATCGGAGACTTATTAGAAAGGCTCTGAGCTGACTTTTTAATGACTGCATTATTACTAACCTGACCATGAGTAATTTAGTTAATCATTTTGTGCAGCATTGGCTTTAGAACACACAAAATACATGACAGAGATCAATCAGAGCTAGACTTCTTCATGTTCCGATGATCTCCACACAACCTGTGTTTAGTCCCCAGGTACCATCCCATATTTGATAAACTATGTGACTGACTTTGTAAAGTTTACATTGGAATATATCCAGACCTATGTGATATTGCACTTGGCTCACTCTCATGCTCTGCATATAACCTGTGTAGTTGGTTTGGTTTGTTCCATCATCCAGAGCATTTCACTTCTGTGTGGCGGCTATGAAAAGTGCACAAACAAGTTTCCAGCCGCCTTTTTCTTTATTGTAGACAATGTGTATAAATGTCTCTGGACATAGGTCAACCTAGTAATTTAAGCAAGCTTACTGACTTCACTGGTAGCAGTTAGAAATACCTCTCCTTACACTGAGTAGCAAAAGCAAGATTGCTCCGGTTACAAGCCTTTTCCCAAGGTACAACAAAGTGATTTCTGTCTCCTTTTTTTAAGACATGACACATACTGGAACATTACATTCACTATGCCTTTCAACACAGGTCCTGGAAAAGTTGTGTAAAATAACATGGGTAGTCAAATCAGCCAAAGTAGCAAGAAAAACCATGATAACTGGAAATATGCAGCATATCTGTCAGCATCTGAAAAGATAGAAACTGGTTTAAAATTTTGATTGGCTATTCTTTTCAAATTCTGAATGCTATCTGAAACATTAACTGATCTTTTCTCTTTTTAGATATTGATAAAACTGCTTAATTGTATTTTCTGTTTTTAGTCAAATCTACATTGGTTTCCGTTATGCAGGCTCCATATGGGAGATATATAGTAGCACTTGTGAGACCAATATTCAATTTTCTGGAATTTTAGAATTATTGCAAACAATGCAATATTTTAGTCTGGTCTGGCTTGTACTCTACAAAGAATCATGGTTTTTTAAAAGCCCTTTCAGCCAAACAAGATCCAGTTGAAGAAATGGTCTCTAGTATTAGGTAGAGAAACCTGTGGAGTGGTAGTGAAAGTTCATTATCAAGCCTTCCCCTTCTTGTAATCTGTTCATAAAAGGATAATTTTGCTAACTGACTCTGATAATTAAATGTTGGATAAGATGCATGCTATAATATTAGATGGCACCTTTTTAAAATTTACTGCACTAGTTCCCTATGGTACAAGCCCGAATGCTCTTGTTGGATGACAAACTCTGGAGATCTAAGCATTGCTCCCATTTCCTTGGTCTATAATAGCATTTTGTTATTTCTGTTCATCTTATTATGTTTTGATTTTTATGGACAGCTGAAGTGAGTTTATTCAGACCTTATCACAATGATCAAAGCTGCCTCATGGAGCAGGTGACTCATGTCAAAATAAAAGTGGTTGATACGTTTATCTTACTGTTTGAAATTGTGCTAGCAATAGTGCACAGGCTGGTCTTTTCAGCATAATAATGTTTATTGTAATTAAATTTCTGGAGAACAACAAATGTCATTTGGGTAGCTGAAGCAATCAATTCTACCCAAAAATGGAGGACTAGGCCTACTACGTTTCCTATTTTATCTGGTACCCTTCGGGAGATGCTCCTGAAACTATGGGCAGGATTTTCCCTGCGGGCTTCAGGACCCCACCGCCAGGCTCAAATGGGGGTCAGAAGCCCGATTGTGTGGGGGACAGTTGCTCATCTGTGATTTTACCCGACTTGACCAATTAGTGGCCAGAAGGCGGGCTCACCATCCAACTAAGGACACCAGGTGGGCTTTTGAAGCTGGAGGACCAAAATGAGGCCCTCCACCTCAGAAGAAGCAGCAGGCTGCCTTTCTAGGTAAGTGAGGGAGAGGCCATCCCAAGATGGAGGCACCCTCTCTCCAACTTTTTTAAATTTAAATTAAGAAATGGCCACAACATCAAGGGCACTATTGTGGGAGGTGCAGCGAGGGCCTCTAAGGCTGCCTGGAGCACTGGCCCCCTGGCCTATCACCAGGATGCCACCTCGGCATCTACACTGTTATCCGACAGCTCTGGGGGGGGTGCGAATGAAACATTCAGGCCTCCGACAATAGGCTTTTAACTAGTTGAATCAGCTATGCACCACTTGCGGGCGAGTAGCCCTGCCACCACCCCCCTCCCCAATCCTGCCTCCAGGAAAATGACCCAGGGACGGGATGGAGCTGCAGAACTGGCATGCCAGCTGGCTGCATGAATTTCCATGCCTGCCCATCTCTGTGCCCTCCCCATCAGGGCCTAAAAATTCAGCCCTGTAGGTGTGCACATGGAGACACATTGCTTCTCTGATCTATAAACAAAAAGGTAAGCATGGAGGGTCCTTTACATTAACCTCTCAAAGTCCTGTGTTCAAATGCTTCATTCATACTGGTGAGTGAAAACCACTTTAGAGAGCTGTAAATTCTGTAGGCGGTCCCTCATCTGCAGAACCCAGACGTCCCTTGTCAAATATAGTCTGGCTACAGGAGCTGGCATGCATAAGGGTGGAAACTTTCAGAGAATCATGCCATGAAAACAGGCAAGTCCTGTAGTCTCTCAAAATGAATATAATGAAAATAACAGATTTGATCAAGCAGAAATAAGAATCTAATCTTAGATGTTCAAGGGATGAGGGGAAATGAGGACTATTGGAGATTGAAGCTCCCTCAGCCACCACCCATAAGACTGGTTCAGATTTTGCAGTCAGACAAAGTGATGGAGCTCGCCTCTGACCATGAAGAAAGCTGCCTACAAAGATCTAGCGCGCTCTGTGGCGTGGATTTCACCCCTCACGACGTTAGTTTGAATCTGGCACCAAGTCGGGGGGTTCTCCAAGTGTCCAGCACCAGTGATGTCATCAAGCACCGTAAGCAGCCGATCATATTGAAGAATTCTCATAGACAGAAATTCAGGAAGTAAAATGCACAGATTATCCTTCAATTTATAAAATTTACAAAGAGCGAAATAAATGATTGGAGCATACACGTTAGAAGCTGAAATATCATAAACCTTTTGGAAAAGAAATTATATTAAAACATGGAATTCTTAGCAGAATGGAAAAACTTGACTTTATACAAATACAAAGTTAAGTTTCCAGAGAGTTCTTCAGTAGTGGCTGTGACTTAGTACACCATTAAAAAACCTAGTTTCACCTTATTAACAAGGTGTAATGTTTTCAGCAATTTTTAACAACGATAGTACCACATTGTAAGGTGAAGTTCTCGTCAGTTTGGTGATTTCTAATTGTTTGCAGTTTGTGGGACTTAGCGCACCCTATAGAGAAACGCAGAATCACTGACAGTAAATTCGAGATTTCTGCATTTAACTGCACATACGTGTACTCCACAAGTTTCTGACAGTTTTAGCATTCGTCGTCATTACTACTGAAAAATCTGGGCCATTACTAAATAGAGGTTTATTCAAATCATTCTACATTGCATTACGTACAGCCTATATCTGCAAGGTGGAAGGAATGTGGAGAGACAGGAACACCATTACATATTTTCTGGCAGTGGCTCAGAATTGAAACTTTCTGGAATATTGTTTTGACTGAACAGGGTGACTAGATAAGCACTACCATTGTCGCAGACTAAGCCAGATGCATCCCAGGCCTTACTTCTGGAATGTTGCTTAGTCGCTCATGGAGGAAACTGATAAATTTATGTGTGAAGTCTGACACTATATTCTCTTTCCTTGACGCCAGATGTTTTTGGTAGAAATTAAGGCATACCTCCAAAGTGTGGGAGATAGTTACTTCAGAAAAGGTTCTGAGTGGACTGTTAACAGGTGCTAAGCTCTCAACAACTTGGAACTAATTTTCTTGAAAATTACTTTACCTGAGGACACTCTGGCGCATTATTGTCAACAGTCAGTGCCTGCTTCTTTGAATAGCTTTCTTAAACATTTCTTTGTGATAACAATTAACCAGCACTGAAACACTCTGCTGTAAACTGTCCTACTGCATGCTGTGGAGCAGTAGTTCTCAAACTTTTTCGTCTTCGAATTACTTAGGTGGGACCACCCACCGGTCCTATCCCACCTGCTGTTGCTTGCTATCACAAAAAAAACTAATGAGAATTAATGGCAATGTAATAAATGTATGTGCATTAATTTTTTTAATTACATATATGTAATGTTACTTCATGTTGTATGCTATGTTCCTACGCCAGAGACTAAAATCTAGACATTTTCATGTTATAAGCATCAATACTACAAGAGAATACGTTTATTTGAAACATTGTGTATTATAAAATCGTCGCAATAACCTTATGAGAAATTAATACTTATCTTACATCTACATTAAACAAAATCCACAGTAATGTAAACCTTGCTTATAAAAATCCTGTCACAAAATATATTTTTTGAGGATTCATTTTTGAAAGATTGAAGAAATGTTAAACTTTGGGGTTTTTACAAAGGGGGTCATGTAAAGGCCACTTGACTTTTAAAAACAGTCCTTAGGAATGTTTTTTAAAAAGGGCACTGAGTGGTCTTATGAGGAAAACGAGCCTTTCCAAGAAACCACCTGACTTTCTGCAACAATAACAAGCTTTTCTGGGAAACCACCTGACTTCCAGCTCAATAAACAAAGAACTTTGGACACCTGAAGAAGTTGTTTACAAAGAAGAGACAGGACAAGATTGATGGAGGTAAAAGGTTGACCACCTGTTGTTCAGTTTCACTTTTGAATTGTTTTTAGTTGGGGTTGAACTGTATAAAAAGGAAGGAGAGAAGACCACAACCCAGCTCAGCTTTCCAGCAGCTCTCTAAAAGACTCTGAGAAGTCCACTGTGTCAACTTATCTCGTCTCCAGTCTTTGAAGAAAAGCCTGCTAAATCAATTCTCAACACCACCTGAAAAGAACTGTTCTAAAAGATCCCAGTGACCCATCTATGTGTACTCGAAGGCCAGACTGTATGCCAGTTTTGGAACACAACATATCTCATCTGCTGTTTCTTCAAGAATGAACAAGTATTCAGCCCAAGTGTTTTTTTTCTGTCTGTAATAGAGCTCAGAAAATAAAAATCCCTTTATTCTTTCAGTTAAAGGGTGTATGTATGTATGTGAGTGTGAGGGGCTAAGGTAAAAAGGGAACTTAAATATTTCAATCTGTGTCTTTATACTTTGCTTCATACTGGTTGCAGTGTTTTATTCTGGGATAAAAATAGAGTGTAAGATTGACTGTATCGGTAAGTGGGAAAAAAAATTAAATATATGTTGTGACCTGTGGAAAATTGGAACTAGAATAAACAGTGTGCACTCCTTCCGTCTCGGTCATAACACTACATTGTTGTTGCTTGCATTTACGATGACTCGTGCCGTGCACACGGGAGCCGGTCTGGTTGTGTGGTGTCAAGCAAGTGGTAGGGTTGAGGGTTTTGGCCTGTTCTATCATATGTCCTTGGCTGAGACATTGCACGTCAGCGACTTGCATTTTGGACCAACCCACAGACCACCAGGGGTCCCCAGACCACACTCTGAGAACCACTGCTTTGGAGGGTGAGTTCTTTCAGTAACAATTGGATGCTATTGATGGCAACACACAATCTTTTGGCTGTGCTATGTTCTGGGAATTAAAATATTCACTAAATAATGGTCCAGGAGGAAGTTCTTTACATTGTTACAAGAACAACGGTGGCTGGGGGTAGTATGGAGTTTGTGAGGGGAGCAGAGAGGGGGTCATTTGTGAGCTAATACCAGAAGATGGCCGTGACTGCTGGCCGATGGTCTCAAAAACCCAACTAACTCATGAATATCCTTCGGGGAAGGGAATTTCACACGCTTACCTGATCTGACTCTAATCCCATAATATGTCGTTGACTCTAAAATTATCTTCTGAAGTGGCCGCCACCACCTTCTCTGGGAAACAAGGGATGTGCAATAAATGCAGCCTTATCAACATTATCCACATTGTCAGAACAAATAAAAATTTGTCTGCAAAGCATTGCAATTCTTTGTGAATTACTGAGACAAGACTAAGTCATACAAGTTTGTACAATGTATTCATTGGTAGCACATTAGAGGTGAATTTAACTTTTCAATATGATTTTGCAACCTGATATGCTGAGAAGTGAAACAACGTTACACTACTTAAATGTTTCAGACAATAAAACATCTGAGGACATTGGAATTTAAACCATATGTGATATTCATCAAGCCGCCGTCACTCGAACGCCTCAGAGAAACCAGAAAGAATGCAAAAATCATTTCAAGCAAAGATGACAAAGGCTCTGCCAAACCATTCACGGTATGTTTTGCAGTTTCTATGGACAGTAAAACCTTTTATAATCTAAACTGTTTCAAATTTCATTTGGATTTGTGTTTGTTTGGGTAAATGTGGGGTAATGGAAGTGATCCTGCTATTCATTCTTGGGTGACCCAGACTACGGGCTGGATTTTATGCACCCGCTGCCAGGAGTGGTGGCAGGCGAGAAAAATGGCAGCCCACACACCACCATGCTGCTGCAATCTTCCTTGCGGCAGCCCACAATAATATGCAGGTCAGGCTGCCCACTCCCCCAATCATGCGGAGGGGCAAGCTCTATGACACCAGCAATGGCGTCAGCTGCCTGTGTGCAGGCGCTGGCGCCATATTTAAAGCCCTGCCAGCTAATTAAAAATTTTAAAGCTGACGCCATTTTTAACACCCTGCCAGCTAGTTTACATTTTTTAAGTTATACCCCGCCCCCCCACAACTGTACAGATTAAAAATCAGCCGCCCCTCCCCCCTTCTCAGTATAACAAAATTCATTATTTGCCCCCCACCCCCCAAAACACTTGCCTTCCACACTTGACCTTCTCTTCTTTCCCCCCCCCCCCCCCCCCCCCCCCCACCCCACCAATAACTGACCAAAGTGCACAGGTCACCCCTTCCCATCATTCCCTACACTAATTATGTAAATTTGACCCTGTTCCCATGGACCCAGAATAAAAATCTTAAACTCCCCCCCACTTCCGCTCCACTGTGGTACCTACTTTTCCCAGACGGAAAAATGAAGGCGCGTGAGTGCCGGCCGCCGCTTAAAAGTTAGCGGCCCGATAGTAAGATTGAAGTCAATTTTATTTGAATGTATGTATTCTGCTAATTTGAATATTTTAATCTGGGTCCAGTTGCCCAGTGGCAGGGGGGCCGCCACAGCCTCGCCGCCACCAGGAAGATCGGGGTCAGGCTCCATGACGGACCGCTGCCGGAACAATCTTCTGGATCCCCTGCCATGGAGCCCGACGTCGGGAGCTTTGTAAAATCCCGTCCTACATGTGTAGATCTCCCATTAAACTAAGCTTACAATGTATCTGTATTCTCAATGTGAAGAACCTACATCATTGAAAGATTTTAAGTTTTTGAAGTGCGGTTAGACTAGTAGCAAACTTATGGCCAGTTTCATGTCCACAGAGGGATGGTTCCCATTAGATTCTTAACAGCCATCCTGCAATGAACCGTCTGCCCAAGTTGTACTAGGACATCATTTCCAGAAGTAAAAATGCATCTTCTAGCCACTCGTGTATCAATTTTCTAATGCTTCAGGGTTTCTTGGAAAATAGAAGAATCTAAAATTCTCACTGGTGGAACATAAAACTACTTGAAGCAAATGGAGTAGCATTCTGATTTTATTTCGATTAACAAGGCAATAGATGTAGGGCCAAATCTTCCTGGAAAAAAAAAAGGCGCATTCACAATGCATGCCCTTATTAATGCACATATCAGCCAGGAAGTTCAGGGGAAGAAGAGATATGATATAACCTTCTCAAGGGCAATTAGGAATGGGCAATGATTAGTGGCCTTGCCACCAACGACCACATCCCATGAACAAATAAAAAAAAACTCCATAAATTGTTGATCGATTTACACTGCTCCACCGTTTGTCTTGCATCACTGCAGTTCACCCCCAACCTCTGTTATTTTTAAGAACTTGAGATTTGTACATTAAACCTGCCACAGAAAGTTAGGACTCGTGCTTAGGTGCACAAGATGTGGTAAATCAAAGAATAGAGACAAGGCAAGAGAGAAAGGTATTAATATCGGAAAAGATAAACAAACCATGACAGGAAGTGACAGTGAGTAGAAATCTAAGAGTAAATCAGCAGACAAGGCTAGAGGTTACAAAAATAATAAAAGGACAAAACTAAAGGCTCTGCATCTGAATGCACATAGCGTTCAAAACAAAACCGATGAACTGATAGCGCAAATAGAAATAAATAAGTTCAAGCTGCTGGCCATTACAGAGACATGGCTGCAGGATGACATAGATTGGGACCTGAATATTGAAGGGTACATGATATTTAGGAAGGGCAGGAAGGTATGAAAAGGTGGAGGGGTGGCTCTGTTAATTAATGATGGTATTAACACAGTAGAGAGGGATGATCTAAGTTCAGGAAACCAGGATATAGAAGCAGTTTGGGTAGAGATGAGAAATGATAAAGGTATTCAAATAATGGGTGCTTGTTAGAAAGATACAACGATAATCGTGGGGGATTTTAATCTACATATAGACTGGGAAAATCAGATGGGCAGAGGTAGCCTAGATGAGGAGTACATGGAATGTTTTCAGGTTAGTTTCTTGGCATGTTCTAGAGCCAACCAGAGAGCAGGTTATACTAGGCCTGGTATTGTGCAATGAGATAGGATTATCTAATCTCATAGTGAAGGTGCCCCAAGGCAGCAGTGATCATATTATGATTGAATTTTACATTCAGTTGTGGGAGAGAAGAGTGGACCTAAGACTAGCATTTTAAACTTAAATAAAGGCAATTATGAGGGCATGAAAGCAGAGCTAGCTAAGGTGAACTGGCAAATTAGGTTAAGGGATAGGTCAATAGAGATGCAGTGGCAAGCATTTAAGGGGATATTTCAGAATGCACAGAATAGATACATTCCAACGAAAAACAAAAATCCAAGGGGAGGACCCACCATCCATGGTTAACTAAAAATGTTAAAGATGGTATCAAACTTAAAGAAAAAGCATATAATTGCGCAAAGATGGGTGGTAGGTCAGACGATTGGACAGAATATAAAAAACAGCAAAGAATGACTAAAAGATGAATAAGGAGGGAAAAATTAGAGTACGAGAGAAAGCTGGCGAGAAATATAAAAACAAATAGTAAGAGTTTCTATAGATATTTTAAAAAGAAAAGAGTTAACAAAGTGAGCATTGGTCCTATAGAAAGTGAGTCTGGGGAATTAATAATGGAAAATAAGGAGATGGCAGATGAATTGAACAGGTATTTTGCATCGATCTTCACTATCGAGGATACAAGTACCATCCAAGAAATAGCTGTAAATCAGGAAATGGAAGGGAGGGATAAACTCAAGAAAATTACAATCACCAGGGAAGTGGTACTGAGCAAATTGTTGGAGCTGCAGGCTGACATGTACCTGGGTCCTGATGGACTTCATCCTAGGGTCTTGAAAGAAGTGGCTAGTAAGATATTTGATGCGTTAGTTTTAATTTTCCAAAATTCCCTAGATTCGGGAAAGGTTCCATTAGATTGGAAAATAGCCCATGTAACTCCTTTATTCAAACAGGAAGGGAGACAGAAAGCAGGTAACTACAGGCCAGTTAGCTTAACATCTGTCTTAGGGAAAATGTTAGAAGCTATTATTAAAGACGTTGTAGCAGGGCACTTCAAAAAAATTCAAGGTAATCAGGCAGAGTTAACATGGTTTTGTGAAAGGGAAATTATGTTTAACCAATTTATTGGAGTTCTTTGAAGAAGTAACATGCTGTAGATAATGGGGAACTGGTGGATGTACTGTACTTAGATTTCCAGAAGGCATTTGATAAGGTGCCACATCAAAGGTTATCGCGGAAAATAAAAGCTCATGTTGTAGGTGGTAACATATTGGCATGGTTAGAAGATTTGTGAGCTAACAGGAAACAGAGTAGGCATAAACGGGTCATTTCCCAGTTGGCAAGGTGTAACGAGTGGTGTGCCACAGGGATCAGTGCTGGGGCCTCAACTTTTTACAATTTATATAAATGACTTGGATGAAGGGACTGAAGGTATGGTTGCTAAACTTGCTGATGACACAAAGATAGGTAGGAAAGTAAGTTGTGAAGAGGACATAAGGAGGCTACAAAGGGATATTGATAGGTTAAGTGAGTGGGCAAAGATCTGGCAAATGGAGTATAATGTGGGAAAATGTGAAATTGTCCATTTTGGCAGGAAGAATCAAAGAGAAGCATATTATCTAAATGGTGAGAGATTGCAGAGCACTGAGATGCAGAGGGATCTGGGTGTCCTTGTGCATGAATCACAAAAGGTCGGTATGCAGGTTCAGCAAGTAACTAGGAAAGCTAATAGAATGTTATCATTTATTGAGAGGGGAATTGAATACAGAAGTATGGAAGTTATGCTTCAGTTATACAGGGCATTGGTGAGACCACATCTGGAGTACTGTGTACAGTATTGGTCTCCTTATTTAAGGAAGGATGTAAATGCATTGGAGGCAGTTCAGAGAAGGTTTACTAGACTAATACCTGGAATGGGTAGGTTGTCTTATGAGGAAAGCTTGGACAGACTAGGCTTGGACCCGCTGGAGTTTAAAAGAGTAAGAGGCGACTCGATTGAAACATATAAGATTCTGAGAGGCCTTGATAGGGTGGATATGGAAAGGATGTTTCCTCTTGGAGAATCTAAAGCTAGGGGTCATTGTTTAAAAATAAGGGGTCACCCATTTAAGACATAGATGAGAATTTTTTTTCTCTCAGAGCGTTGTGAGTCTTTGGAATTCTCTTCCTCAAAAGGTGGTGGAAGCAGAGTCTTTCAATATTTTTAAGGAAGAGGTAGATAGATTCTTGATAAGTAAGGGGGTGAAAGGTTATTGGAGGTAGGCAGGAATGTGAAGTTGAGGTTACAGTCATATCAGCCATGATCTTGTTGAATGGCAGAGCAGGCTCGACGGGCCGAGTGGCTTATTCCTGCTCCTAATTCGTATGTTCGCAAGTACCCTTTCTATTGTGATAATCAATGTGATAATCAATACAATGTCAATCAACCTTTCTGGCTCAGTAAGAAAACAACTTAACCTGTTGAGTATCATTCCAGCATGTAGTAAATTCTTTTTGGAGATTTTTGGAACTTCAATTTTTTCTAACTTTTCCTTTCTGTCTCATTTTTCTCTCAATTAAATCATTCTTCTTCCCTTTATTCTTTTCCTCTTCTTGGTTTGACTCTAATTCATCCAATTCCTTCTCCATCATTCCTCTTCTTTCTTAATCCTAAATCTCGGTGGTTAAGGAAATTAACTGATGATTCCTTTTACTGAGGTCCCAGATGCCCCATTGCCTTCACTGGGCCATTATCAGCTCACAATTCCAGGAATTCATAGTGTAGATTATATTTGAGCTGAAGGGTGTTGAAAAAAGTCTAACTAATGGCACATGCAGCTGCTCCAGGAACAGTTTCATTTTTTCAAATTAATCTGGCCTAAAAAATGTTCATATAACTTTTCTTTGTAAAACCTATGTTTTTACTTGCATGTGATATGAATTACCGTTTAAAGTTTTCTTATGGCTATTTTTGTTATCCTCACCTGAACTGTGGTTCTTTCATGATCAAATATGAATAAAATTCACTATTTAGGTGCTATGTCCCTATGCCTTCAACAATTTTTGGTGATCTTGTTTGGTCCGTGTTTTAAACCTTCTAGTGTACTGACAATACCAGTTATATTTTTTCCAAACTAGCAGAGCTCACGTGACTTTCTCATGGTGAGAGAGTGGATACTGTTTGATAATAGGAGTGGTTGTACCATGTAGGGAATAATATCAAAGCCATTGTCACACTCACGGAGGGAACAGTGATGAAATATGAAATGAACTGGAGGAATTTATTTGACCCTTAAATACTTGGGGACTAAAACACTATCTGCGATCAGTTGAGAGGTGAAAAGTGGAAGTCACCAACACCATTTCCCACCTGTCCGTAACACCACTGATTTACAGCAACTGAATAAGTCCAGTTGCATTACTATTCCAGGGTTTATGCAAGTATTTTCGGGATTGCACACAGTCTTGTTCATTATTCAGTGAAAACTGTAAATTAATCATCTACTTCCCAGCCAGTTTTGTCTCCATGCCATAGGGCTATCCCCAATTCCTGATCCAATGCACTTCCTGACCTTACACAGTACCATTTTCTGAAAATTGCACGTACATCAGATGGTGATAGGAATGTGTTCAACAATGGTGGCTTTCTTCATTTGCCCCTTTCATGTGACTAGTTGGATGACACTGTTAGAGTTGTGTGAGAAATGGCATCTCAGCTGCTGGAGCCCATAGAAATGCAACACAGCATTAGCATGCAGGCATAAGAAAATTGGGTGGGGGGGAGGAAAGAATTGATCATCTGCTTTAAGACTTCACCAATTGCACCACACATTGTCTAAAAAACATTGTAGGAAAAGAGGCTTTTGATTCATTGGATGAATAGATTATTCAGAGGCTTACTTTCTGATAGCCTGTTAAATTCATTTTTATGTGCCGCAGTCTAGTATTTCATCTATTATTTGATGGCTATCTTGTGCAAAATAGAGATCTTGTGTGATTAGAATTAATGAAATGCTGCTATCCTGTTTAAAAAAAAAATGGACACTGTGATTCAACTGTGCATAGCCTTTATCAGAAGTAACAAGTCAAAAATACCATTCCATGGTATTTCTTGGCATTAATGTTGCTCCATTAATTTGTTCTTTTATTAAAAAACATTACTGACTGCTTTAAAAAAAATTATCAGTTACCAATGTTTAAAATACGTGTACAAAACCCACACACAGGCAAGGTTTATAGTAACAGCTTTCTAGAGACACAGGAAATCAGCAGAAATAATCTTTCCAGAATTTTGGATATTATCCATTTTTTATAAACCTTTCAGTGTTGGAGCACATTTCTGGCTACCAATAGGCTTGACGAGTTATGCAAACAGAGCGAAAAAATGTGAAAATACCCTCTTGATGTTAACACCTGGAGTTGTGGGTAATGATGTAAATCTGTCCACAGGGATTTGGAAACCCAAGTTAGTAAGAAGATGATTTTATTGCCTTTGTGAAAACAAGGAATGGAATAAGTGCCATGGTTCTTACTTTAAATGCAGGTTTGCACCATGCAAACTGTACAATATACTCTTCATTAGCATATTTATGTTGTGTCACTGGAAAAGAGAGGGCTAGTACTGAGACAGTTCCAACATAAATTTATCTATATTGAGACCTTGTCCCTTCCCTATTCTATCCACCACCAGGCCGCAGTATAACATTGATAGTTATAAAGAATTCCTGATGTAGTAGGTACATTTTTGTTACTGAATTTTCCATGGCTTTACACATGGAGAGTGGCGATCAAGTATGGCCTTCAGGTGAAGCAAGGTTAGAGGGCAAGGATTGATTAAAAAATCTTACATTTGAATAAGCTGATTCAATTAGATTTTAAAAGATTTATTTTTATTTGTTCATGAGATATGGACATCACTGGCAAGGCCATTTATGTCCTTAACATGATGGTGAGCCGCCTTCTTGAACTGCTGCAGTCAGTGTGATGTTAGTACACCGACAGTGCTGTTAGGTAGGGAGTTTCAGGATTTTCATCCAGTGGTGATGAAGGGATGGCAATATATTTCCAGGTGAGATGGAAAGGAACTTGCAGGTGATGGTTTTCCCATGCACCTGCTGCCCTTGTTGATCTATATGGTAAAGGTCTGGTAGTTGCTGTCAAAGAAGTCTTGGCGAGTTGCCGCACTGCATTTTGTAGTTGGTACATACTGCAGCCATGGTGCATCAGTGGTGGAGGAAGTGAATGTTTAAGGTGGTGGATGGAGTGCCAATCTTTCAGGCTGATTTGACCTGGATGGGGTTGAGCTTCTTGAGTATTGCTGGCGCTGCAGGATCCAGGCAAGTGGAGAGTGTTCCATCACAATCCTGACTTGTGTTTTGTAGATGGTGGAAAGACTTTGGGTAGTCAGGAGGTGAGTTACTTGCCACAAAATACCCAGCCTCTGACTAACTCTTGTAGCCACTGTATTTATATAACTGGTCCAGTTACCTTTCTGGCGACTCCCAAGATATTGATGTTGGGGGATTCAGCGATGGTAATGCTATTCAATGTCAAGGGGAGGGTGGTTAGACTCTCTTTTGTTGAAGATGGTTATTGCCTCGCACTTGTGTGGCACAATTGTTACTTTCCATTTAGCAGCCCAAACCTGAATCCTGTCCAGGTCTTGCTGCACGTGGCACAGACTGCTTCATCATCTGAGGAGTTGTGAATGGAGCTGAACATTGTGCAATCACCAGCAAACATCCCCAATTCTGACCTTATGATGGAGGGAAGGTCATTGTTGAAGCAGCTGAAGATGGTTGGGCCTAGGACACTGCCCTGAGGATCCCCTGCAGCCATGTCCTGGGGCTGAAATGATTGGCCTCCAACAACCATGATTGCAACTAGTGGAGAGCTTTCCCCCGACTCCCACTGAATTCAATTTTGCCACGGCTCCTTGATGCCACACAAGGTCAAATGCTCCCTTGACGTCAAGTGCAGTCACCCTCAACTCAGAAATTCAGCTAATTTGTCCATGTTTGGACCAAGGCTGTAATGAAGTTGGGAGACGTATGGTTCTAGCAGAACCCATCTGGCATCAGTGAGGAGGTTATTAAGTACCACTTAATAGCATTGTCCACGACACCTTCCATCACTTTGCCAATGATTCAGAGTAGACTGATGTGGTGGAAATTGGCTGGATTAGATTTCTCCTGCCTTTTGTGGAGAGGACATAACTGGACCTTTTTCCACATTGTCAGGAAGATGCCAGTGTTGTAGCTGTACAGGAACAGGTTGGCTAGAGGCGCCGCTAGTTCAGGAGCACAAGTCTTTAGCACTATAGCCGGGATGTTGTCAAGACAATTGTCATACAATATAAATAAAATGTGTGTATTCAGTCCTGAATTTAAAGTTGTTAATTCTGGTATTATTTTTACTTAATACTTTTATTTATAGTTAAACAGCAAAAGTTATAAGAACATAAGAAATAGGAGCGGTAGTCCATACGACCCACTGAGCCTGTTCCGCCATTCATTCCAATCATAGCTGATCTTTGGCTTCACCTCCACTTTCTCGCCCTCTCCCCATAGTGCTTGAGAGACCGAAAATCTGTCTATCTCAGCTTTAAATCTACTTGACGATGGAGGTAGAGGATTCCAAAGATTCACAACCCTTTAAGTGAAAATATTTCTCCTGATCTCAGTCCTAAATGATTGGCCCCTTATCCAGAGACTGTGCCCCCATGTTCTAGATTCCCCAGCCAGTGGGGAGCAAACTCTGTGTGTACCCTGTCAAGCCCCTTTGGAATCTTGTACATTTCAATGAGATCACCTCTCATCTAAACTCCAGCGAATCTAGACCCAATTTAGTCAGCCTCTCATCATAGGACAACCTCCTCATCCCAGGGATCAATCTAGTGAACTTTTGCTGTACCACCTCCAATGCAAGTATATCTTTCCTTAAAGATGGAGACCAGAAGTGTGCACAGTGCTCCAGGTGTGGTCTCACCAAAGCCCTGTAAAATTATAGCAAGACCTTTTCATTCTTGTACTGCTATCACCTTGTAATAAAGGCCAACATGCAATTTGCCTTTCTAATTGCTTGCTGTACCTGCATGCTAACCTTTTGTGTTCTTTGTACAAGTACACCCAAATCCCTCCAAACGTCAATATTTACAAGTTCCATGCCTTTTAAAAATATTCTGCTTTTCTATTATGACCAAAGTGAATAACCTCACACTTTCCCACATTATGCTCCATCTATCAACTTTTAACCCACTCTCTTAACCTGTTTATATTGTTACGACCGAGGTGGGAAGAGTGCACTGTCTTTTCTAGTTCCACCTCTCCACAGGTCACAATATATATTTAAATGTTTATCCAGTTACCAATGCGGTCAATCATATACTCTATTCTTTATCCCTGAATAAAATACACCAACCAGGTTTCTTTAATAAATAACAAAATTATCGGTTTATTATAAAACAAGACATAATCAGTAATGAAGCAAAGCATCAGCACACAGATTGAAATATGAAATTTTCCTTTTTACCTTAGCCCCTCACACACACACACACCCTGCTTAACCAAAAAATAGAGATTTTCTCTTACAAAAAAAGAGAAAAAAATAATACTTTGGCCAAATATTTGCTAATTCTTGAAGAAAAAAAGAGATATGGAAAGATGTCAGTTGTCCCTTTATTCTGGCATCCCTGGGATCTTTCACTGGGACCTTTCTAGAACAGTTCTTTTTAGGTGACGTTGAAGATCAGTTTGGCAGGCTTTCCAGGAGAAATGCAGCAACGGGTTTCTGACAGGCCTTTCAGGAGGAAAGCAGCATCAATTTCTCTATTTCTTCCACTTGATTCTCAAAGAGATGGAAAAACTGGCAGGCTTTTCAAAGAGATGGAAAAGGATGTCCTTGGCAGGTTGATTTTTAAACTCCTTTCAAAACATTGTCCACACCCCAACTGACTGTCCAAAGCAAAACCAAAACAATATCTCGAGTCAAGCCTCCTAACCCCTATAAATTTTAACCTGTCGCTTCTCAGTAAACATCTTCCCCAGGTCAAAATGTCCCCACTGGCTACTTACCTGAAGACAGGTAGATGTCTTCCAGTAAGGGTTGTTTACAAGCCAAGTTCAAAAGACCTTCCGATGACTTTTTTTTTAAAAAAAAGAAGTCCAGCATCTATGGAATCGTCAGTTTTAAAACTCAAGTCCTGAAAAAGAGTAACAAAAATGGAAGCACCTACGTAACAATATCTTTTTGCAGCCTCTTTGTGACCTGTTCACAGCTTGCATTCCCACCTAGCTTTCTACCATCAGCAAACTTAGATACTCTCTGTCTCTTCATCTGTGTCTTTAATGCAGATTGTAAATAGCTGAGGCCGCAGCACTGATCCTTGCAGCACTTCACTAGTTCCAGCCTGCCGACTGGAAAATGCCCGTCTCTCCCTACTCTTTGCTGTCTGTTATCCAATCCTCTATCCATGCTAATATATAACCCCCAACTCAGTGAACCCTTATCCTGCATATTCACCTTTCTTGTGGTACCTTATCGATTGTCTTTTGGAAATCCAAGTATACGATATCTACTTTTTCCCCTTTATCTACCCTACTCGTTACATCCTCAAAAAACTCTTCATTTCTCAAACACGATTTCCCTTTTGTAAAATCTTGTTGACTTTGGCTGATCATGCTATGATTTTCTAAGTGCATTGTTAATACTTTCTTAATAATAGATTCCAGCACTTACCCGATGACTGATGTCAGGCTAACTGACATGTAGTTCCCTATTTTTTCTCTCCCTCCTTTCTTAAATAGCGGTGTTACATTTCCTAACATCCAGTCCACTGGACCGTTGTACAATCTAGGGAATTTTGCAAAATCATAACCAGTGCATCCACTGGCCGGGGTTTTGTGAGGCCCCTGAGAAGGGGTCGGAGGAGCACGGAGAATCGTGACGGGTGGTGATCTCCCTGGGGGTGGGATAGGCCAACGACGGCATTCTCTCCCAGAGGCCAATTGATGCCCTTAAATGTCCTATTATCAGCCAATTAAGGGCCTCTTCCTGCTGCCGTTGGGAGGATGCCTTGTAAAACGAGCAATTTGTAGCCACAAAGGACCCCCACCGGGGACAACTTTACCCTCTGGGACCCCCCCCTACCCCTGCTCTGCAGGACCAACCACTCCCCCCTCACCAGGTCCTTCCAGACTGGCCCTGGCAACCCCGCCTCACCTACCTCTGTTCTTTGGTTCCAGCGCTGGGCCTGGGTCTGAGGCTTCTGCAGTACCATCAGTGGCCACTGCTCCTGGTGGCACTGCCGGCCCTCTGGCCAGCAGTTCTTGGAGGCGGGATCCCGTCTTTACAGACTTTAAAGCAACGGGGATCCCACCTCCTGAAACTTTGTTTTAAAAATACTGGAGGATTGCTCTGGCGGGCATGAAAATGCAGAGGTGGGGTTTCCTCTGCCTTTTTCAGCCCGGCGCCGGGAGCCCCACCTCCAGCACAAAATCCAGCCCACTATCTCTGCAGCTACCTCTTTTAGAGTCCAAGATGTAGGTCTGGGGATTTGTCGGATTTTAGTCCCTTAAGTTTCTACAGTACTTTTTCTCTGCTGATATCAATTACCTTAATTTCCTGACTCTTATTAGCCCTGAGGTTACCCTCTATTTCTGGTATATATTTTGTGTCTTCTACTGTGAAGACAGACACAAAGTATTTGTTCAATGTCTCTGCCATTTCCTCATTTGCCATGATCATTTCTCTGCTTCTAAGAGACCAATGTTTATTTTAGCTACTCTTACAATCTGTATTTATATTCCTGGCTAGTTTACTCTCATTCTATTTTTTCCCTTTTTATCAACCTTTTGGTGGTCCTTTGGTGGTCTTTCAGCACACCATTAACATACCGTTTGCCTTTTCTCCATGACCTTCTGGTCAGTTATTCTCTTGTGACCCTCTGTCCTATCAACATCTTGCCTTTTGTTATCTCTTGTCCCACCCCCGCTTTATTTGCTTAAAACCTATTACATTTCTAACATTACCAGTTCTGATGAAAGGTCACTGACTTGAAACGTTAACTCTGCTTCTCTCCACAGGTGCTGCCAGACCTGCTGGTATTTCCAGCATTTCTTGTTTTTATTTTGGTGGCCT